>NC_056730.1:812181612-812314112 GCF_019279795.1 Protopterus annectens
GTAGCCCCTTTAAAGTTTAATTTGCTAGAGCTTTCCTCTCACCTGTCATCATGTTCGATTAGCCGCAAAGGCGGAACTGGATGACAGCAAAAGAACCGTGACTAAAACTGGAACCGCAATTGCTAACTTGTTTACTCAAAGATTCTCCACTTCTTTGATTAGGAATTCTAGAGAAAGCATAATAGTAATGGTGGTACAAATGACCAAAAATCAGGACAAATGCATAAACTTAGAAAGTTGCAAGAATAAGCAGGTTTTATATTAGTATGCTTTATTTCTGAAGAATATAAAGTCTGAAACTTGAATGAGTGTCATCTGGAGACTGCAATCTTTAGTGATTTGACAGAAGACCACATTTTTTAGGAATAAACCAAAAGATGCAAGGCAAAAATCTTGGACATTCTGCAAAAGTCTGTACATTTGAGAAGTATGCCTGTATGCAGGGCAAACAAGGAAACAGTCTGTGCTTGCCTGTTACTGAAAAGGAGGTACATATTCTCTTAATGACAGTTGTAACACCATATCGTGTTGGTGACTTCTGAGAAAAGTGGTAACAGTTTATTGTTTGATCTGTAATTTTGGACCCATCATGCCATAGCCAATAATAATCTAACAAATAGGTAAGTAAGTCTACTGGACGTATTTTTGAGGTGACACATATCTATAAGGACCTACCAAAACAGAAGGGGAATCAGAAATACACAGATGATATTTTACTTCTTCACTTCTGGTCCTGGATTGTGGTCGGTAACAGTTAATTTACATCCTTAAATAAATTAATAAAGAAAACGATGATCATAAAACTTAAAAAGTGTCATCATCCCCCCCACATACACACAATTTTAGGCTTTGGTAGTAAACTCCCATATAGTGATGTTCTGTTTTTGTTTTTTTGTTTTTAATTTCTTTTGGAAAGCAGATCATTTGCTTCAGTTAATTATTTTTTTAAAGAACTGCAGTTTGAGGAAGTGGAAGTAATGGAATTTGAAACGCCTTGGTTTCCTTGCTACAGCTGGTGGATTGCATGCTTAGTTTTTTTACTTTGTGAGAGTTTTTTTTTTAAGTAGTCATTACTTTTAGCTACTTGGCCACAGCTGCATTCATCTACATGATGTGGTAGAGTTTAATAACTATTATACAATGACCCCCCTATTAATATTCAAAAACGTGCATGCTGATTGGTCAGCATGCACGTTTGTAAATCAGAGTTATAGTAATGGAAAAAGGTCCGGTCGCCTGGACTTTTTCCATTACAATAACTCTTTTTTTTACAGCAACGGAGAAAGCAAGATCTCCGTTGCTTCACACTGTCTCACTATGTTAAATGAGTTTAACATAGCAAGACTGTTTGTAAAAAGCAATGGAGATCTTGCTTTCTCCGTTGTTTTTTTCAAAACTGTCTCGCTATGTTAAATGGGTTTAACATAGCGAGACAGCTTTAAAAAAAAGCAATGGAGATTCTCCATTGCTTTTTTTAAAGTTGTCTCGCTATGTTAAACCCATTTAACCTAGAGAAACAGTTTGTAAAAAGCAACGGAGATCTTGCTTTCTCCGTTGCTTTTGCCCACAGCTCTGATGTACTGCATAGGCATACACATGTGCAGTACATCAGAACTGCCGCATAATACCAGACAGCTGCCGAAGGGCAGCAAGGAGGCATTATACAATGCCATTATTTAAGAAAAGTAATTTTTTTTTTTCTTAAATAATGTCATTAATATAATAACCACACCTGGGTGTGGGTAATGCTGGATTTACCCATGGTTGGCTTTGTTTGGCCACTCGGGCTTTGCCCTCGTGACCAAACCACACCAACCGTGGGTAAATCCAGCATTACCCACACCCAGGCATGGGTTATTGGTATAGTATTTAGCCATGTGCCTTTCTTTTCTCTATTGTAGGATTTGTATATGTTTCAGTGGTCTGGGCCCTGATCTTCCCTTAGTATCTTTTCACCCTTCCTGCAGCTGCCCTTCAAAGCAGGTATCAATTGCTTGGAGGCTACCTTTGTATTCCATCCACCATGGCTTGTCAGGAAAGCCTGACAGCATGGCTGTGGCAGTAGCTTACGGAAAGAGAAAGGTTGAACAAATCAGAGCTGACAGAAGACAACAGTGCACCAGTGAAGGAAAACTGGCTTGCAGACAGCTGGAGAAGCCAATTAGCAAACAAAATGGCCAAAGGAATAAGTAAGAAATAGTTTCTTGAGCAAGACCGAAAATATAAGTTGTTCCACCCTTGAGCAAAAAAAGTTGAGAACTAGGGTAGGGGTTCCCTGTAGAACTGACCAAACAGTGCCTATTGAAATATTAGTAAAGTATTTAAAAATTACCCTTAATTTTGGGATTTGTGCCTGATTCATGAGCAAAGTTGATAGCTACGGTGGAGGTTCTCTGTAGCAACCACCTGAAGCAGCTCATAGGTTTGGAGGAGTTAAAAGACAGCAGACTCAAGACTGCATTCACCTTGCCTAACACCCTTAGGTTTTACATCTTTCTTGGGAAGGACAAACTCAGGTCATTCCAGGAACAAATTTATGGGATCCCATCCAATGGATAGATTTGGATACATTTTTAAGGATGTTATGATGTCACATTGTTTAACTTGCAGAGAAAGTGTGCCCCAGAGATGAGGTAGGCATGAGGCAATAAATGTGTCCCTCCATCAAGTTTTCTTTGTCTGTTGTTGAAGGTCTAGATCTGGTGTTCTTGTGTTGGTGGAATTATTTGATTTTCTGAGATTCAGGAGAGTATACTGTATTTTTGGTCTTAGAATGTATCTTCAGCACATGCTCCTTTATGATGATATTGAGTGCAAGAGATATTGACAGACAAGGGATATCATTCTCTGGGACAAAGTTTGCCCTGAATTTGTCTGCTGCTGTTTTAGCTTGTCATTTTGAATTAGTTCCACGCACCAAACTGTGTTGTTTATTGGTTTTCTAATAAAGATGCAGAAAGAATTATGGTTATCCTTTGCTTCAGAGGTTAATTTACGTTTGTGTTAAAATTTACATTCTATACTGTTCCACATTGAAAGGATCTAACACACATTCATTCTTATGATTTTTAAATAATCATGGGTAGTAATACTGAATCATATCAGTTAATCAAAAAGACTTTCTTGAGTACGACGAAACAGTTATTTGCCATGTTCTATCCTACCTAGTTGAAATTTACTAACGGTTCTATATTTTGTTCCACATTGTCAGAGGCAGTGTTCCATACATTGAAGATGGAAGCTTGATAAATAAGAGAGGCAGTTGATGGAAGAAAGCACAAGGCAAGATGAAACTGATCACATTAAAGTGATCATTGCTGTTGTTAGGGGAGGTGGGTCAGAACTTAGTGTCTGAAAGTTCCGGGCTGAAATACATTACAGTGATTGTTTGTTCTTTCATTTTATTCTGGCAGAACAGATACTGCCCACAGCACAACACATTTATATTTATTTTTTTCATTTATTTTTTATGACCATCTACAAGGGGATGCCCTATAGCAGTAAATGGAAGTATATTACTGAAACTTTTATGTTTTTGTGTTATCTTCTCAATGAAATATCAGAAGTATAAACAACTACTGTCGAAGGTACAGGGTTTGATTATTTTCACCATCTATTGTACAACTCTCACTTGGCTAGACAGTGCACTAGGGTCACCAGTGAAACAGGACATTTGTGCCTAGCGGGATAACCTGTTTAACTGATGTATAAAATAGAAATAAATAGGGAAATCATTTTTTGATTACGGGTAGTATGCAAAAAAACAAACATCAGTTACAAGATCCCTTCTGAATGATTAGTGATGTGGTTTGCTGGGGGTGAATAGTATCTGTAAAAGACCAACATGAATGATACATTTGTGATTTCTTCACAGTCAGGCATCTCAGAAGAGGCACAGTCTGCATTTTTGTACCCAAATATTTTATTAGAACTCCCTGAATTTTTTTATTGTGAACTGCTTTTAAGGAACTGACACATGGTCCCTTGCAAATCCAGCATTTAAGAGGTATTGTTTTATCATAATTTGTCTCTGTGGTAAAAGGAGGAGGAATTCCTGTTTTCCTCAAGAGATTCAAGATTCTGAGTCTGAGTAGAAAGATGTAGGAATGCTTACATTTTTTCCCTCATATTTCTGATTCAAACTCAGAAGAGAGCTCAATGATTCTGCCAGTGGGGGTTAACTTTCTGTGAGACTATTGTAGATTGTGCTAGTATTTACAGTAGAAGAGCACTGACATTTCTCAGTCCATCATAAAATATGAGTTGTTACAAAAGGACTTTCCAGAACCCATACCCATTCCTTGCATTCTGTCTGCTTTAGAGGATGTATTTTTGTCCTGATAGTCAGACAGCTATCCCTAAGAAGGCAGATAGAATGTATAAAGTTCCTTGGTCTTTTAAATTTTATAAATTATTCCCACATCTGGCCCAGCAGTTATAGCTTTTGTTGATTCTACTGCTGCTAAGCACTTAGTTAATTCCAATCCTACTCTTTCTGATAAGGATGTGAAAATTGTTGATAAGTATGGGGAAAAAGTGTGTACTTTTTACAGCTTTGATTTTTAAAATGTTGAATTGTCAGGCATATATGTTAAAATTTGTTTTAACAAATTATGAAAGGATGAGGAATGTTTTATTCCTGTGAAGAAAAAATGCTTTAAATAACTTAAGTTTCTACTACTTTACAGGTCACTACTCATTGTTTGCAGTGTGTGCATGACTCTGTTAATGCTTCTTCCAGGGCTATGGCGACTGGTACTGTTTTAAGGAGTTTTGCATGGCTGTATTCTCAGAACTTCCCTGATAATGTTAAAAATTAAATTTTAAATTCTCCCTTTCTTCCCAGTCTTTGGCTGCTCTGTTCCAGAGATTATCAAAAATGTGATGAGAGGGGCAAGCTAATCCAGGGAATCTTTAAGATTTTTCAGCCCTCCTTTAACAAATTGTCCTAGGGATTCTTTTTATCTCTTCATCCATTTTTGGCAAAAAACGATTATCTCAACAACATTCAGCTAAACAGACATTTAAAAAGAAATGGCAAAGGGGTTCCAAAGAGAAGTCTTGAACTTCCCAAAACCAAGGATGGTTCAGCATGTCTGGTTCAAGACACTTTGTGTTCCCCTCCCATACTGACCCCCCCTTTTTTTTCTTTCAGAAAGTCTGAATGTCCATTTTCCTGTTTGGCAAATGATTGTTTCAAGTAAATTGGTTCTGAAAATCATTCATCAAGGTCACAGATGGCAGTGGCAGGAAATTCCTACTTTCCAGACGAACTTTCCTCTTCCCCTATATCAGACTTTTTTGTCTTCACTTGTTCTTCATCACATCTTATTCATCCAGACTTCAGATGGTTCATGAGATTTTGTGTGTCTGGATAACATTATCTGTTCTCTGCCATACCCTTTGGACAATTCACTACACCAAGAGTGTTCACAAAGTGTCTAGCTCCATTTATAGCTCATTGCAGGCTGCAGGGTAGCCACATTTTTCCATATTAAGACAACTTGCTTATTTTTGCAACATCTTTTCAAGGTGTCAGTCTTTTTCAAGGTGTCAGGAATCTATGTCAGCTGAAAGATCTCCTCCACAAGCTGGAATTTCAAGAGAACATTCAAAAGACTTTCTTTACTCCTTTACACAGGATTGTGTTCCTGGGATGTCAACTAGACACCTCAGTTCAAAGAGCTTTTCTTCCACCTGAAAAATATATCTTTATTTCGATCTATTTCTAAGGTTTTCTACTCAAACACTTGGGTATAGCTCCACTGGGATGAAGTCTGCAAAAATTTAAATGAGAAGATATTTTGTTTTTTGACCCTTGAGATGCACTTTTTGGAATGAAATGTTTATGCTGCTTTTATCCTGTCATATGGTTGTCAGTGTTCCATTCAGAGAGCAGTGTTGTGAAAGGGGAATGGCTTTGTCAGCAGTTTAAGGGAGTGGGTGGACAGCAATGTACTGATGTGGGTGTGGCTTGCTGCGGGGGGGGGGCAGCAACCTGGTAGCTGCGAGTACAAATCTGAAAATCCTGGCTACACCCCTGCGACAAACCATATTACTCTTCTCCAAATATAAGCATAGGGCAAGACTCCTGCACCCCTCATTATATATGGGTCTACTTCTCTTCATCGATAGTATATCACTTCGAAAAAGAGAAGTAGATCCACACTTACGTGAAAGTGCACTTAACTGAAAGGAACACTGAGGTGCTGGAGCACACTACAGTGGAGAAAAGGGAATTTACCTGTTTCCCCACTGTAGTGCGATCTCAGAGTTGGTATATTTAAGTAGAAGGGGTGCAGGAGGGCTTGCCCCCCTGCAAAAACATTGTTTTGGTGTTCCTGGTCCATTCATTGAAACATTCTTCATGAAAGTGCACTTTTGGTTAAGTGCACTTTCGTGAAAGTGTGAGTCTACTGTTCTTTTTCGAGAAGTGTTCTTTCAATGAAGTACAGTAGATATATATATATATATATATATATATATATATATATATATATATATTTATGGGTTCCATACACTAGATCGAATTTTCACTAATTTGAAATAGTGCATGGAATGCTCACTGCAGTGAAAGTGCACTTAATCAAAAGTGCACTTACACGAAGTTTAGTACAACGAATGGGTGTTGTACTGAACTTCCGTGCAGTACTCATGGACCTTAGGGTTAGGGCAAGGGTCATAGTAAGGGGATAGCTCATAGGGCTATCCCCTTACCATGACCCGTGCCCTAACCCTAAGGTCCGTGACTACTGCAGTGCAGTGAAGGACATAGCAATGTCCTCCACTATGGTGCGATAGTCATAAACCTTAGGGTTAGGGCATGGGTTAGGGTAAGGGGATAGCTTTACTAACTATCCCCTTACCCTAACCTGTGCCCTAACCCTAAGGTCCGTGACTATCGCACCATGTGGAGGACATAGCTTGTTTTTTATGTCCTCCACTGTCCTGCAGTGTTTTCGGTGAAGTGCACTTACGCAAAAGTTCACTTTCGTTAAAGTGAACTTTCGCAGAAGTGAGGCTTCCTATTACAAGTTCGAAGTAGTGAACTTTCATTCTTGTAATAGGAATCCATATATATATATATATATATATATATATATATATATATATCTACGCTACAAAATCCCAAAAGCCCAAAATCCTGAGACCAAAATCTTGAAAATTCAAAACACTGAAAACTCAAAATACTGAATCTCATAATACTGAAAACACACAGGGTACCAACACTTAATATATTCCAGCACAAGTACATACAGAAACAAATAAACGACAAACCATATTACCCTTCTCCAAATATAAGCAGGGGGCAAGACCCCTACACCCTCCATTTTGGGGGCTGCAACCCCCCCCACACCCCTGCTACTTAAATATATCAACTTCGAGATTGCACTTAGTGTAGTGAAGTGCAATCTCGGAGTTGATACATTTAAGTAGCAGAGGGTGTGTAGCCCCCCCATATGGAGGGTGCAGGGGGGCTTGCCCCCCTGCTTATAGTTGAAGGGTAATATGTTTCTGTATGTACTTGTGCTAGAATATAGTAAGTGTTGGTATCCTGTGTGTTTTCAGTATTATGAGATTCAGTATTTTGAGTTTTCAATATTTTGAACTTTCAAGATTTTGGTCTCAGGATTTTGTTGCGCTCCCATATATATATATATATATATATATATATATATATATATATATATATATATATATATATATATACACACACACACACACACACACACACACACACATATATGTATGTATGTATATAGCTATATATATATAAATAGAGAGAACAGAGATTTGGGTTCCCTACAATTCTGCAGGAAGTTAACTTCTTGAAGCAAAACGAAATCTAGTATAACTGTTTGAAAATCAGCTGATCACGTCTACTAGCTTTTTTCAGTGTGAGATTGCAGTGGAGTGCAGACTGGGGCATTTAATCTTTCCCCACTATATTACAATCCCAGAGTTGTTATATATAATTAGTGGCTGTTGTGGGGGTGCAAAAGGCCTACTCCCTGCAAAAAAATTAGATTTTGTTTTTCTTTGAATCTTTGTGATTTGAATTATTGTATAATTACATCTTTGTGATTTTAGCTGTTTTGAGTGTGTGACAGGTACTTAAGTCACCCTGAGCTGTAATCCTAACTATTATGTTTGAGTATGTACTCAGCCTTATCCAATCCCAATCCTAAATGTTAAGGGGAGTGCTTGGTATTGCTGTATATTAGGAGATGGGTAAGGTTAAGATTAAGATATTGAGTGGTAGACAAAAGGCAGGGAGGAGATGATGAAATGTCTGCACTGCTGCACATTGTTTTACATTGATTGTGGGTAATTGAATGTGTTTTGAGAAATTAACTTTTTTATTTGTGGACTAAAAGGTTTATATTTTGAAAAAACACCACAAAACACCTGTTTTAACAGTCTGTTTAGCCGTGCTACTGAGCTACCAGAATTGGGAGGAATGGTGAAGCTCTGATTAGTATGTGAATGAAAGAGTTCTCTGTGATGTTTTATTAGTTTTAAAATAAATATGTTAGTGAATGTTTTGAGCTCTGGTTTGGATTTGATTTCTTTCATTGACTAAAGTGGCTAGTACACTTGCTTTTCTTGTTAATCTACTTTGTATTACAAACAGAGTGAACTTTGAATAACTTTTTTTTGTTTTTCAGATCAAGCTGCTTATTAACGTGAACCTGTCCTGCCGGCAGCCATATTTAAAGACTAATGTGCCCACTGCTTAAACTAATTGTCACTACTGTAAACTCTTCACTCGTGTTTCACGTTGAAGTAAAGCACCATCTCTTCTGTGTTCAGTAAAATGAGCTAGAAGTATTCTACAAGAGCAAAGATGTTTCCAAATCATTTATTTCTTATAAAATAATTCACCTTTCCACACCAGTCAACTTAAAGCTTGATTTCAAGCTGTATTTAGTTTTGTGACATTAGTTCTAGCTGTTCTAAGACTGCAAAAATAGCATTATACTTTCATGGTCCCAATAAATCACTGATGTGAGAAAATAATGACTTTATTTCTGCATTTCAGCACTGTTCTGAAGAAATTGAATTATAAGGGCAGTTAGTATGAAAATTCCCATTTCATTAATGATGTGATCACTTGTACGCTCAGTAATGTGTGTGTGTGTATGCATTTTAATACTGATTACAAATAATGTAATGCTGTTGGCAATGCTTTTTATCCTTATCATGACCTGATGCAATTCTGCATCTTGTATAAACAACCCAAAATAAACTGTGTACCTTTGCAAGGTGCCTTACTATCCACAGTACTGATTCCTTTATTAAAATAAGTAGCACTGTATAATTTGGATTGATATTATAATTACTGATGACAAACCATGAGATAGTATCAAGTCTACAGTTAACTTATTTTGCTATAATGTTTGTGCCAGTCTAGATGTAATTGTAATTAATAATTCTAAGAAAGTGATGTTATATCACCCAAGAGATTTTATATCCCTGCGAATTTCAGTTGTCATTTTTATTCATTAACCTCTTAAACTTTAATAATGCACCCTTCAGTTGCTTGTCAATATCTGGTCACTTTGGAAGTTGTGATTTTACTGTATATATATATATATATATATATATATATATATATATATATATATATATGTGTGTGTTCAAGAAAAATTAACTTTATACTTAATGACTTGTCTTCACTTTGCAGACCAGATCAGTTTAGAACAAGCTAAATACAGAAATTATGCAGGGTGGGTTCAACTTTGTTCACTAGATCACAGATCTATCCACTTAATTGAGTTGACACACACAACACTGTACTATATTTCAGTCTTTCTTTTTCTGTTCTTATGGCTGCTTTTCTTTCAAAAGTGCAAATGACAATATCAAGAAGAGACACATAAGAATGGTATGTGGCATGAACATGTAACACATAACGTGTCAATATGTCCTTTAGCAGCGTCACATGTGGCAAGTGATATATCAGCCATGTTGCCATAGCACAATACATGCAGAGGCTGTTATACAAAACTGAAAAAAAAACAGACATATACTACAACATGTCTGTGTACACTCATCCTACAGAAGTCCAGTAAAAAGAGACTGATGTCCCAGGAAGGGACACATAATAAACACAGACACAGTCATGAGGGATTTAGCAGTAAAGCAAACATACAAATCAAATATCCCAGGGTGATCACAATAGGGAGATGCTGCTCTGAAGGATGTGCAGCTGTAAAAGAATCACAGGAATGTTTAGAACCTTTGCCCTGTCAGTCCCTGTGCAATAGTTGTGACCAAGATAATGATATCCCAATGATTTTTCATGAAGATTGGCTCACACTGCAACATGCCTATGTGCTTGTGCAACTTCTTTTGCAATCCACACAACCACCACAAACCTGAAAAAGCACTCACGGGCTATCTATGAACACATTATCGAATGTTTCTGGGGCCCATCTGGGAGAAAATATATTCCAGGGCTATAAAAATGTGAAATGTCCATTGTGAGGATAACGTGGAACTGTGGTGTGTATCTAATGAGGTCACAGCACCCAATAAATATGCACTATCCCTTGCCACTCCTACAACACCTAAAGCCATATTGTGTGGTATTGCCTGCTTATCCACCCTTACACAATCAGAACTGGAGAATTGATCAGATGGGATGACCGGACATTAACATGTAAAACTAGATGCGAATCATTCATTCAAATAAGCAGTATAAGTCAGAATATAAAGAACACACAGGGAGTAGTGCATATTTGCAGGCAGCCTCTGTACTCTCTTGTGTCTGTGTCTCTCTGTAACCCTATTTGGAAAACACAAGTTTGAATAGTAATGTGATCTTTGCTGCACATTTATGTCCTCACTTAACATGTGTATTCACAGCAACTGCTATACAATAAACATATACCCAGATATACCCTATCCTCACTGGAAGACAAACCATTACAACTTACGTTAGTGTACTATACCAGTAAAAAACTAAATATTATTATTAATAGTAATTACAGCAACAAAACAACAGTAATAATAATAATAATAATAATAACAATAATAACTATTATCCACTGATGCCATTTCCATGACAAATTTACCCAGAAAGGTACAGACACTAGGTGCCAGCTATACCAGGTCAAAATGAGGTGTATAATAGCTATGTTGTAAGCTGTGGTACACATAACAGTACACATCATTATATAGCTTGGAATATAGTCACGCACCTTCTTTACAGTGTACAGCTAAGAAAATAATGGTAATATGTATGGCCATGTCTGTCACTTATATCCACACCCAACACAAATACAACACCAGCATACCTCTCAACTTCTTAGAGCAACAAATCTGGACAAAGCCATAAATAATGGGGGGACAAAGGGCCCAAAATAAGGGCAATTTTTAAATATTGCTCTTACAAACTTAGAAATTTGATAGAATACCAGATTTTATGTTAGCGTGAATTTTTTTGAAGGGTATGAAGTATAAAACTCAAATGTCTGTCATTATTTTTTGACTTTAGTTTTAATGACGTGCTAATAATTTGCCTGAAAACCACAATTTTATGAAAAGGGACCAAAATATGAGGCAAAAATCTGGACATTCTGCAAAAATCTGTACAGTTGAGAGGTATTAACACCAATAAGAAATGCACATAATGAAAGCATATGGTACAATGTCATTGTGCATAATCACATCCATATAACATGCCATCCAATAGTAGTTGCCTGTAGTGCAATAAGCCCTCTGCAACTCGATATAGCAGTCTAGTAGCACATTGGTAAATCAGGATCAAACAGAGCAACACATCTCTATGCATGCTAACTCAGTATCCTGCTGTTATAGTTTAATCTGTGACACATGACATCTATATTACTCTTACTTATTAACACCATCAAGGTACAACATTGGGACATAAGGGTACTGCATTCAGCATCACTGCATCTTATCCCACATGTGGTGACTCTACTGCCCATTTTACATGATATGTATTTGTCTTCTGAACCACTGTCTATTTAACCACACTTCTCAGCATTCCATATAATGCAAGTGCTATCCATACAGGTATAAAGATGCTAACTTTTTGTTTTTAAAGAACTCACTGTTTTCAACCTTATTTATAAAAACTTGCACAATGAAAGGAAGCATCCTTGATGTGGTTTTGGCAACAAATCATCATGTCAAGCCACTTGGATGGCCTGGTACCTCTCTGAGGCATTAGTATTAAAGAGGTAGACCCATTTAGCAAACAGCTGTCAGCAATATATCACTCTAACTAAACAGATTCAATGAGTTTTAATGGAGAACAGGTACTACAACATGGCATCTGTAGCCTAAGTACTTATACAGCATGGTAATGGTGCTAAAAGTAGCATTTTGCTCATATGAGATATGTAACACACTGCAGCACAGTATACAAGGCAGATATTGATGGTTTGTAATAATGTGAAATGTGGAACAGTAATAAATTATTGTAGCAATAGCTTTGGTTTGCATAGAAATACACTACTGAATAATGAGACAAGTTGAACACAGACTTTATGTAATTAATTATCCTCATTAATTTGCAAAGCATGGTATGTCATATGTATTCCATACAAGACTTATTGCACTATATTAGACTGTCTGAGAAAGAAGCAAGGTATTTTGAATTGCTTTGCATATAGCTTTGCAGAATATTGCTACCCTGTAAGGACTATCTATAGTTTGTGGCCTCAGGAAGTTTCAGCATTACTGCCTGCTGGTCTATTTGTGAGTCCGTATCATCAAGTATGGAAGTTACCCCTCAGTAGCAGACTCAGGGATACACTTCTGGTGGCACACACATTCACACACACAAACACACACACACACACACACACACACACACACACACACACACACACACACACACACACACACACACACGCTTTTCGTTCCTGCATGGATGTGCAATACTGTGCTGAGTGTACTGTTGGCATTTGCTGACTTAAATACTTTTCCTTGTCTATCTGCAAACATCTAGGATCCACTGATGTAACTGCCATGGCTGAACACTGGGTATGGGAAAGGAAGGCACTTGGTCCAGCAGCAGAGATGGGAGAAGTACTCCAGAGACAGCTATTTAAGATCTTGAGGTAAAGTCTACTACAGAAGCAGCTGCAGGTATGTTGATATAAGAGAACAAGAGCTCATCCTTACATTGGAGGATATGGTAACACCACTGATCAGAATGCTCTGGGAATGTCTCCCTACAGAAACATGCACTGGCAAAGGTGGCTTAGTGCATAGGGCCTGCCTGTATTAAAGACTGGTACAGCACTGAAGATCAGAATACCCTGGGAAAGCCCACTACAGAAATGCAGGCAGGCAAAGGTGGCATGGTGATAAGAGTACCTTGGGAATGCCCACTACAGATGCACAATCTGACCAAAACAATGGGCCTCAAACAGCTCTGCCTGCATTACAGACTGGTACTGCACAGATGATATAAGTACCTTTACAATGCCCTCTACAGAAACACGTTCTGATGAAGGTGGTATGATTCATAGGACTGGGCCTGTACTACAGACTGGTACAACACTGCACTGATGATGAGGACCCTAGGAATGCTCACTAAATAAGCACAATCTAGCCAAGGCAACAGGCCTCAAAGAGTTTTGCCTGCATTACAGATTGATACTGTACAGATGGCATAAATACCTTTCCAATGCCCATTACAGAAACACAGTCTGATGAAGGTGGTATGAGTCATAGGACTGTGCCTGTGTATCATTCATACCTCTCAGATGCTTAGCACAATAAATCTGGATAAAGAAAAAATAATGAGGGACCAAAGGCCCCAAAATAAGGACAATTGTCAAATATTGCTCTTATAAACTTGGAAAGTTACTAGAATGAAAGGTTTTATGTTAGCATGCATTTTCTGGTGGATATTAAATCTGAAACTCAAATGTCTGCCATTATTTAGTGACGTCATTCCTCAATGATTTGCCATTCTGCAAAAATATGGGCACTTGAGAGGTAACAGAGTGGTACAACACTGCATGGATGATAACAGTGCCCTGGGAATGCTCACTACAGAAGTACAATCTGACTTAGGCAGCAGGGCTTATAGGGCTCTGCCTGTATTACAATCTACTACTATACAAATGAGATGAGTAACTTTAGCATACTAGCTAGAGAAACACAGTCTGACAAAGGTGGAATAGCTTATAGGGCTCTGCCTATATTTCAGATGGGCCCAGATCAGATAAAAAGAGTAGCCTGAGAATGCCCTCTCTGATGTACAAGTCACAAATATATGCACTATGCAGCTTATACTACACTGTAGATTATTTATGGCAGCAGTGCATGCTTTCACATCATATCACTTTGTGCATATTACAATCTACTACATCTAGTGCACTGCTACTATGCATAACACATCCTTCAGATGCATGTTGTATGGCTTTCTATTGAAATGTTGGCACTTGAAATTCTGAGTACCAACAAGTTGGAAAAATAGATCGAAAACCCAGGAAAAAAGTGAATCTCAAAGATCACCCATCTCTTTTAAACTTCTTCCCAATGTAGGGTGCAAACCCCCCCCCCCCCCCACACATACTACAGACTTATGTATACCAACTCCAAGACTGCCATACCTTGTAGAAAAGAAATGTCCATCTTAAACTTAGTTTATGTAAGTCCTTTTTCTGGCCATTCAGTCTCCGTGTTTCGGGACTCACTCTAGTGGGTACTGACATTTCAAATCATTACCATGTTGTACTGCACTGAAATACACTAGGCAATGTTTTTATGAAATGCATGGACATGCATAGTCTGTCATATGATTTGAGTCATGGGATGATTTATATGGTCCTTCTCTTTGGCATACTGCAGTGTAGCATGATAATCTACCTGCTATGCTATACATTCCATATTCTGGCCTGCTGCCTCCGTATCTTGCATTCACATATTTTATAGCACAGGACAGGTCAACAACATCCATGCAGTATTTGTCTGATTTTTACAGTACAGTGCCTTTATTTATTTGCATAAATGGACTGGTCTGTAGAGTTTTCAACCACTATTCTGTCCATATGGCCTACAGAAACAGTACAGCCATATACTTAGTAGCATATCAAGTTGCAACAATTCAGTCTGACAAAGTCAGACTGTGTTTCTGTAGTGGGCATCTAGAGACATGAGTTACCTCACAATTAACCAGCCTTTTTGAGGTGGTAGACTCCTTTATTCTAACTTCTTGGGTCCTAGCTGTAAGCCAATTGGCAATCCAGTGAGTGATGTAGGGGGTTTATACCTACATTAGTGAACTTTTCTATAATGCCCAAGTAGGGCATTGTGTCAAGTGCCTTGGCTAGGGTGAGGTATGCAGTATGCGCTATTTTGCCCATGTCCATTGCTTTTGAGACCTTCTCAAAGAAGTCCACTAGGGTGAGTAGGTTAAAGCTCTCCTTGAAAAAACAAACTGATTTGGGTATAATGTTTGTAGGTTACCTGTGCCGTTATTTAGGATACCCATGATTGTTCTCTCCTAAGCTTTGCATATCAGGCTAATCAGGCTTATGGGTGGATAATTCCCAGGGTCCATGGATGGCCCACTCTTGTGCAGCATTATGGACATTGCACTTTTCCATTCATTTGTCAGGAAGCCTGTTTGGAAGCTGTGGTTAAATAGTGATACTAGTGGGTCTGATAGTTCATGTTTCATGCTGTTAAGGAGGCATCCTGGAATATTATCGAGACCTACTGATGCAGTGTTCTTGGTCTAGGAGAGCGCCTTAAGTACCTGCTCTCTAGTGATAGCTGGGGGCGTTATGCATGTGGTTATTTCCTGAGGTTCATCTGACAGGGAGAGGAAAGTTAAACTGGAGCTAAATTTGTTGGCCACGTGGTTTGCTATATCTTTTGGCTCCATATAGGTGGTACCATTTACAATTAATTTGGTACCTTGCTGTCTATTGCCTTTGAGGTTATGGACACAGCTGAAGAAAGCTTTGTGATTGTCCTTGGCCTGGGAGGCAAATTTTAACTCAGATTTGTTTTCGGTAGACTTGATTAGACACCTGAGTTGCTTGTTTAGGTTGATGAGGTTTTTTTTTTTTCTTGCTGGACATTGCACCTCCTAATTTTTGGTATGAATGTCTTCCTTTTGTTATACAACCTACTGATGTCGGGATTCTACAAGGATGGATTGTTTTTTGAGCTGATTCTTTGCTTAATCCAGGTAGGTACAGCTGTGTCTATGCAGGTGATGGACATTGCTAGAGTACTGTACCAGTAACAGAGTCACAGTCTTATGAATCATACCACCTTCATCAGACTGTATTTCTGCAATAGGTGTTGTAAAGGTAATAAATACATAAACAGAGACAACATTTACAAGTACATATACAAAAGATGCATTTCATACAATACATTACCAAAAGGTATGGAGGAAGGTCAGTACCAAAGTATTGTTGATGATAGCATTAAGCAAACTATTTGCCAACATCCCTAAAGTACTTACAGTACTTTAGTTAGATGAATGGCCACCTTGTCTTAAAATCTAGCACAACTTTGTTTATTTTATATTTTTAATGGGAACAGATTAGAAGTTGCCAGATCAGTATTGCCTAAGGCTTTTTTCCTTGTCAACAGTCCATATGAAGTATGCAACATATGGTTGTTTGTTAGGACAATTAGCAACAGAGTCTGAACATCTGCCTCTAGATTTCATGAGCTATATAATCACATGTTATGCAAGTTTCTTTTGACAAACATTAACATTTAAAACTACACAGCCCACATATTACACATATGTATATTGCATCCCTGTTTTAGTTTTATATACAAAGTACAAAAATGCAAACATCAAATAATAGAAAACAAGACAATATGCAAAAAACACTGAGACACTATTAAAAGTGAAACGTAAAGCATTGAATACTTCTCTCCCCACTAAAAAGCCCTATACCAGTAAACCCCAACTACAAAACTCAGATTGAGTATCATCTAAATTGTGGTACTGATAGGGAAAGGGATTTTAGTAACATGATTTGTAGTGTACAAAAAGCAGAATGCTCATTTGGTGGAAAAGATTGGTTTGTGTGGGTGTAAAAAAGGTGGCTGAAATCAGTGTGCAGAGTATGGTTAGGGTAACTTGAGTGCTACCCTTAACCCTACCCTTGCTGCTAACACCAAACCTATACATTACAATACAAAAAATACTTTCCCTAGCAGTACCACTACACAAGACAAAGGGCATAGAACACACACAACACTAAACACTAAATATACCACCATACCTAGCCCTTACTCAAACCCTAATCTGCAAACACTCCTACATATACACTAACTGCTATAATGCAATCTTGTACATTTTCTCAACTTCCAATTTTTTTAGTCAAAAATTTGTTTTCCTGCACACTCATATTTGCTAACATTACATAAAACAATTACCATATTAGACTTAAACAGATGAGCATTCACTGATTTATGCAGTCTCTCTTTTTTTACATCCACACAAACCAAACATTTCTACCAAATAAGTATTCTGCCCTTTAAAGTCCGATTGGGTATATGCCCATTTTCAGCGGAGGCCCGAGGAGAAAAGCTCCATATATTCAGACATATGAGATTTACATAATATAAGAGTACAATCTAGCATATCAGATGAAAAAAGAAACAGTATAATTATAGTAAAGACACAGTTCAACAGGAGAAATGACCTATATGTCAGAGTATAATATCACAAGGAAGGCTCCATATATTCAGACAAGCAAAATTTCACATAATATACAAGTATAATCTAGCATTTCTATATTGTTGCACAGAGGTTAGCAACAAGCAATCAATCATCTGTGTTATCTGAAGCATCCACTGCCTGCTAGTGAAACATAAGTATCATTTTTACTTGATTTGCACTTCTTGCATTGTATTTTATTGTGTGTTGTTATTTTTTCACTGTATTTTACTGTATTTTTACTGTTTCCTGCACTTTTACCCTAGTATAGACTTAGTTCAGATTTGCTGGACCCAGTCTGTTTTTACAGTTTCAGAGCACTAATCCAACTTTCCTCCACAAAACTGGGCCTCCCCCTACACCCTAGTGAGAGTAGAGTGTAGCTGATGACCTATCTGAGTGGTGATTATTGTTGGCTCAGGGCCCAGTGTAGTGTGCTACTATTGGTCAGAGTGTTTGAAATCAGTTTAATTTCATTGCTACTTGTTGCCAGCATTAGCACGGGTTTATGTGGTGCGCACCACCCGCATAACCTCACACTACCATGCAGTGAAGGATACCATTGGGAGTTATACATGCAAACTCTTAGATAGTTAATTTTCCTTTAGTCAACTGCTTGTGCTCCATCAGAGGTTTCTTGCTGTTGTGCTTCACTGCCCAGATAGACACTTAACTGACCCTCTGAATTTTCTCCACAAGTCTTACCCATTAAGCCCCTCGCAGTTTAGAATTTTATCTTGTCCCTTAGCCATACCTGGTCCTTCTAGTCTCCTCCCTGTTGCTGACTGCAGCACTTCACCTAGCATCATAAATGGACAATTTCCCACCATTTCTCAGGCCAACCTGATCAACATGGGCATCCTGAGGCAATGTAACAATTGCCTCATGTACATTGACAACCCACTTCTCCTAATGCACTCAAATTCAATATGTGAGAGATGCATTTATATTAAGAATCTAGAATCTAGGTGCTTTCGCTCACAAATCAGTATATCAGATAGTAAGCAGGTTGTCAGCTCACTCACTTCAATTCCTGCGCCATCCACGGGTACAACACCTAAACCTACATATGCAGAGGTTCTTACTAGAAGTCTACCCAAAGATCAAATACCTCCCAAACATAAACACACTTCACTTAATACAAAATCACATATACATACAAATGCATGCACTGGTGTCTTATCAAACATGTCCCTAAGGCAAAACACCAAATCAAATGTTTTAGTCATAGGTGACTCCATTGTGAGATCCATAGATGTCCCACTCACCAGGCTGGATAAGTAAAAGATCACAGTCAGCTGTTTGTCAGGTGCCAGGTTCTGCCACATTACACATGTACTCAACTCTCTCAACAACAGGCACTTTTATGACTCAGTCATAGTCCATGTTGGTGAAAACGACTTGAGGCGTACCTCACTGGACTATATGAAGAGAGACATGACAGAGCTCTCTGATTATGTGCCCCAGGTGGGTAGGTCCCTAGCCTTAAGCAGCATTCTACCTTCACTTAGGATGATGCCTCAATGCAGACAAAAAATGATTGACTTCAACAATTGGCTTAGTTTCTAGTGTCATTCTAAGGGGATCCAGTACCTGTCAGCCTGGGATGATATGGTTGATAGACCACAATGCTTTGCCAGAGATGGTCTCCACCCGTCTCCTGTGGGCTTTCAGCTACGGGCTAAGACTCTTGCCTCCCCCCATAGTGTCTTTTTTAGGTAATGTCACAAAAGCAAAATTCCCAACGGAAAAATATCTTCAAAAAACAACCTTAAGGTTATGCTGCTAAACTCTAGAAGTCTAAATCTGAAACTTCACTCACTGGAGGCACTCCCCACCTTGGAAGATGCAGACATCTGTGCAGTCACAGAGACCTGGTTCAAGGCTGTATAGAGCACCCCAGCCATACCAAGATATAATGCCTTCCACACGTTCAGACCACTAAAGAACATGTGAAAACTAAAGGAGGAGGAGGAGTATCAATATTCATCAAAGATAAATACACCTGCAGACTGGTTAAACAGAATGATTCCCTAGAGTTACTCCATGTGCAAATAACTACAGGAAAGACCCCTCTCCAAATTATCAGCAGCTCTAGATCTCCCCTCCATGAACCATGATGTTCACAATGCCTACTTGGATCTATTTGAGTCGCTCAAAATACAACCAAACACCCTGGTTATGGGTGACTTTAACTACTGGGATTGGGTAAGTTATACACGTACAAATGCACTTGTCCAAAGGTTCTTGGACTTCGTTAACTCAAGTGCCTTGGAGCAGATAGTTGGCACCCTCACAATGGGCCCAAACATTCTAGATTTGGTACTCACCAACATGGTAGAACGGTGTACCACCACAAGTGTGTGGCCCTCCCTGGTGAAATATGATTATAAACCAGTTTCTTTTGAAGTAATGATATCATCAGACCCCTGTCAGGAGAAATTAGGCTAAAAAACTTCTCCAAAGCCAACTACAGACTCTTACGAGAAGGCATTAATAGCTTCAAAACTCCTGTCCCCACTGGTGGCAAGGATGCCTATACTGGGATATACACCAGTGCATTGCATACACATCTATTCAATTGTATTCACTCAGCCATTCCTGATAGGACCAAAGGAAGATCCTCAAGAAACACAAGCCTGCCTGGTGGACTTCACCATAAACAGGTTATATAGTAAGAGGAAGAAACTGCTGTCTAAGAGCAGGTTATATAGTATGAGGAAGAAACAGCTGTCTAAGAGCAAGAAGGAATGATCTCAGAATTGGAAGCACATCCTTCTCAGCTTAAACAAGCAAATAAGACACCTTGTAAAGTCCTCTAAAGCTAACTATGAATTCTAGATTAGCATCCCTGGCTAAGGATAACTATAAGGCATTCTTTAGCTACATCCAAAACCTTAAAGGAAAAACCCATATTTGCTCTGAACTGATAGTGAATGGTACCACATATACTGAACCAGATAAATAGCAATATAAAACTATGACCAAAAGAACACAAAACCAAAACAACCACAACTAGGAACCACTAAATAAAATAACACTTTATTGTCTCATAAATACTGTTATCTTGTAAGTGTGAGATACACATCAAAAAATATTGTTGGTAATTGGTCACAACTATTTTGTTATATTAATCTGCCAGTTTTATTACAATATTTTTATTAGCCAGCAATTGTAACTCACTCCATTCATGTTTAGTCATGTTATATACAACATTATACTTATGCCTGTCAGAATTCTTAAAGGTACATTTGACAGCATGACTAAGCATACTAGAAAATTGTTTAATACCATCATGTCTAAAAGGAGGCATAACATCACTTTTATAAGCTACTTTTTAGTATCGAATAAACTATAATCATTAACATTATTAAAATCTTCATCCCTCAGATCAGAACTGCATGAATAAAAGCTATCATCATTACTACTTTCAATAATGCTTTCATTTAAACAGTTAGAATCATCATAACAAACCCTACCCCCGCATACAAAAAATGTTGAAATGCAATTTATGCACAAGTCTAAAAATATCACATTTCAAATCATGCATATGAGGTAAAACTGTGGGAGCAAACAAGTCCAAAATTTAAAAGCTTCAGTTGTGTTCAGTCAGATTAACACGGAGACATTGTGAACCAACGTACCAGAATACAAACAATTATTGCCATTTTCCTTTCTTGAATTGACGTTGTCCTTCTTTATTAAAACCCACCTTGTGTTGATGCTGCTCTCTTTTCTGGTCATTCCCTGATGCTGCTTGGCCCCATTGGTCTCTCCGAAAATCCCTGGCCAACTTAGAAGGTTCTTGTGCTGGCAGCAAGTGTGGAAAAGACTCATCTTCCATTTCTATATCCCTAGAAGTGGCTGAAATGTCAGATGCAAATGAAACACCCCTAGAAATATCAGAAGATTTCAGTGGAAATAGCCAACCTGCTAGTGGACAGGTTCAGTGAAAACTTCTTCCCACTGTCCCCGTCACATATACTCCAAAACATTCCTGGCAATGTGTACAGTACCTTAAGGTAAATAAAGGGTACATGCCCTTTTCTCCACTGTAGTGCAATCTCAGAGTTAGTATATATAGTTTTGTGGGTGTGGGGGGCATAGCCCCCCACCTATTTTGGTTGTGGGGGGCATAGCCCCCCACCTATTTTGGTTTTATATCCTCTGGTATCTGTTAATAAGATAAGTAAGTAGTTTTTGATTTTGGAAACAGTTATTCGTTGTTGTAAGTGTGCATTTTTTTTTTTATAGTTTTCATTTGGTGAGACCAATTGTTGGTGATATTTGCACTGTTTATTTGGTATTGTTAACCTAGGTTTTCTGAATGTTAATGTTATTTGTGATGAAATGTTTGGCATTCATGGATCTGTGCATTTTTTTTGTTATGTTAAGCAATTCACAGGTGAAGGGAAACACATGTCATGTCTATGGCTTAACATTTTGTATTTTGCAATTCAACATTGTAATCGTTCAGTATTTTGAAATTCAGTCAAATGAGTTTTCAGCATTTTGAGGGGTGGCCATGGTGGTGCAGCGGTTAGTGTTGTTATCTTACAGCAAAAGGTTCTCTGGTTCGATCCTCTGCTGGGGTGCCTTTTATGTGGAGTCTGCATGTCTGTCATGTGGGTGTGCTTTGGTTTTCTCCCAAAGACATGCTGTAGGTGGATTGGACACTCTAAATTGGCTCTAGATGTCAATGCATGTGTGTGTGCCTTCTGTGGAAGATTGGGTGTCAGACTGGCAACTTGACACTGTAAAACTCTACTGCCCATCATGAGCAGACAGGTGATCTGCTGTGGTGACCCCCTAACCAGGAAAAGCCAAAAGAAGAAGAGTTTTCAGTATTTTGAACATTCGGGATTGTAGACTCATTCAAATGAATTTCAGTATTTCAGTATTTTGAGCTTTCAGTCATGTGAAGTGAATCTATATATATATATATATATATATATATATATATATATATATATATATATATATATATAAAGATAGATATACGCGTGCACACACACACACACACACATTGAGTGCAGGAATAGTTGAAGCATGCAACATCAAATGTAAGATCACTGGGAGTAGGTAAGAGTAACAAAACTTTCATTTGTAATGACTGTTTCAGCATTGGGTTAAATGTGTGCATATGCAAGTGTTTGTGGTTTAGGGTTAGAGTAAGGGCTTGGTTAATGGGATGGATGTGCTGGTATGCTCGGGTACTAATATGTTTGAAGAGTGTGTGTGTGTGTGTGTGTGGGGGGGGGGGCATGTGTATTATTTAATGATACTGTTAGGGAAAGAGTGAGTGTTAGTTCCATAATATGCAAGGTTGAGGTTAGGGGCAGGAGTAGGGTTAGGACTAGCACACATGCATAAGGTGGTGCAGGTGGGCACAGCCCAGTTTTAATTTGCTGGTTCTGTCCACTACTATTTAGCAACACAAATGTTTACATTCAATTTGGAATGTTTTTCTGTGATGCCTGACTGGGGAATAGTGTGAAAACCTTCCGCCAGGTCCTGTTAAGCTCTGTGCCATCTTCCTCATGACCCCGGGTATCACTTCTGTGTCACTGTTAGACAGAGGCACAGTATACTAACCTCGAAAATGGGCATAACAAAATTAATTTAAAATGGGAGGCGAAAGCCAAACACACTCTGGCTAGGCTTATAAATGCCCTAGGGCAGATAGCCTAGTATGAACCTATGAACCTATGAACCTATAAAGCTCCAGAGATTTTTTCTTTCAAAGGAGTCAACCAGTTAAGCAGACAGGATCTGTCCTTTGTCATCATAAACTGAGTTAGGTCAAGTGACATTATGCTTTCAGTGTCTTATAAATAAGGCTTGTGAAACTTATAGGTCTATAGGTTCATAGGTTCATAGGTTGGTACTAGGCTATCAGCCCTAGGGCCTATACAAGCCTAGCCATAACAACTCCCTGGCTATTTCTTCCCACACTATTTACTTCCCTGGACCCCTGTCTAGCAGGGCAACTGACGTGATCCCTGGGGTGAATTTCCTTTCTCCCATCCAATCGTCAGGGTTCCTTTTGAAGAGGGCCAAATAGGCACTCTGCTTGACATGTATGGGCAATCTATTCCAGAGTCTGGGGAGCCTCTGGGTCAGGAACCTATCCCTCCAGCATGTTTTGTTTATTGTGATGACAAGGTTTAGATCCCTGGAGCGTGTGGCTCTGAGGGATTGGGATTTCTTTAAGTGTAGCATGTCCAACAGCTCTGGGTTTGACATGGCCTTGTATGTTAAGCAGAGATCGCCTCTGAGTAGACGATATGTGACAGAGTATAGCTGGAGTTTTTTAAGGTAGTCAGCATAGGGCATCTGCTTTAGGCCTGTGATTCTTTTAGTGAGGTATTTCTGCGGTCTTTCCAGTTGTCGCAGATGTCTTGAGAGGTACATACCAAACGAGGCATTGTATTCTATAATGGGTCTAATGAGGGCTGAGTACAGTGGGACAATGACCTCCTTTTTTCTGGATGAAAAACCCATAGTGATGAGGTGTGCCACATAGAAGGATTTCTTGACTGTTGTAGTGATGTGGTTATCGATGGTGAGACCACTGTCCACCTGTGTCCCTAAGTCTCTTATCACACTTTCGGTGTTTAGTGTACTGCCACCTATATGGTAATTCACGAATACATGTTTTTTTCCCCAAAGGGGATAACTATACATTTATTGGCATTGAGCTTGAGTCCATGGCTCTGGCACCAAGCATCTGTTTCTGTAAGGCCCTTTTGTAGAGTATCCACATCATTTGGGGATTCAATAATGGCTCCCAGTTAGCAGGCATCTGCAAACTTTGTTATCCAGAGTCCCTTAGTGTTGGCCTGTACTTCAGAGAAGTAGATGCCAAACAAGAGCGGTCCCAGGACTGAACCCTGAGGTACTCCACTTGTCACTTGTCTGGAACTGGATTTGTAGTCGGCTACTTTTACAGTGTGGGTCCTATCAGTAAGCCAGTTAGCAACCCATTGGGTGACTTAAGGATTAATGCCCAGCTTAGTAAATTTATCTATGATTCCAGAGTGGGGGATTGTGTCAAAGGCCTTGGCAAGGTATAGATAGGCTGTGTGGACCACCTTATCCTTGTCCATGGCTCTGGAGACTGATTCGAAGAAGTCAATCATGTTCAAGAGACAAGATCAGCCCTTCACAAACCCAAACTGGGTGGGGTCCAGTGTTTGAAGGTTGCCAATGTCTTTGTTTATAAGTTCCATGATAATACGCTCCATGGACTTGCAGATAAGGCTTGTCAGACTGATGGGATGGTAGTTTCCAGGATCCAAGGTGGATCCGCCCTTGTGGAGTGGGATAACTGTAGCTCTGTGCCACTCAGTGGTCATGAAACCTGAGGTGAGGCTATGATTAAACATGACGCTTAGGTGAGGTGCCAGTTCATATTGTAGTTCATGTAGTACACAGCCCGGGATGTCATCTGGTCCCATGGATGCTGTATTCTTAGCTTTGGTGAGTGCATTTTTTACCTGTGTGGCCATTATTATCGGAATTTGGTAATCTTCCGGTATTGAGATGGGCCATTTAGGGGGTGAGAGGGGGGTGAAGTTGGCACCGAATCAATCTGCCAGGATATTGGCAATATCCTTGGGATCAGTATATTTAATACCATTCTGTTTTAGCTCAGTGCAGATCTGAGTATTGCCATTTAGATTCTTGACATAGTTATAGAATGCCTTGTGGTTGTCTTTGGAATCTTTGGCAATTTTATTTTCGTAACTAGCTTTGGAGGATTTATGAGGGATCTCAGTTTCTTACTGAGGCTGGTAAGGAAGTTTTTTGCATCCTGGGATTTTCCTCTTTTCTGCAACAGTTTTTTCCTTTTGTTGTAAAGTTTGTTTATGGCAGGGGACCACCAGATTGACTTCCTTTTTTTGGATGAGAGCATCTTGGTTCTATTTGGGATGACACGATTCATGCATGAGTGGATGTGCTCGTACAGTGCCTTAGTGTAGGATTCAGCAGTTGAACTTTCAATTCCCGTCTGCACGGGTGTCATGAAGTTTGTCACTTCTGACTTGAGTAGCATGAAGTTGGCTTTGGAGAAGTTTTTTATGGAGGTTTCCTTACTGGGGCGGGGGTGGGATGTGGATGTTAAGGGTGATTAGCTTATGGTCAGACCTGACTAATGAGGGGGGTGACCATAGGTGTGGAGCATCTATTTCCCATGTTGGTAATGACCAGGTCTAGGATATTGGAGCCCCTGGTGGGACTATGGATTAGTTGATCCAGGGTGTTGGAATTTATGAATTCCAAGAACCGTTGGGCAAAGGTGTTGGTGCATGAGTAGTTTTCCCAGTTAATGGCAGGGTAGTTAAAATCACCCAGTATTAGGTTGTTTGGTTCTATCTTAATATTTTCCAGTATGTTTAGAAAGGTGTAGTGAGAATCTTGGGGTATGGTGGGGGAATCTGTAGCAAGCTACAATTTGGATTGCAGTTTTACCTAGTGTTAGTTGCACCTGGAGAATTTCAGACGCATTGTGTTGGGCAACTAGCCTGGTGGTGTGAATATCCTTGATGAATATTGACACTCCTCCACCTTTAGTGTTTTGGTCCTGCTTTGGTGGCCGAAAAGTGTGGTAAGAGTTGTAGCCTGGTATTTCAGGGGTGCTCTCTGGAGCCTTGAACCAGGTCTCAGTTACTGCACAGATATCGATGTTCTCCATTTTTAGGAGTGCCTCAAAAGAGTGCATTTTGAGGTTTAGACTTCTAGCATTGAGTAGCATTACCTTCAGATTTTGCATGCTTGTACCTGTTATGGTGGTGGTTTTGTCCTTTGAACTTTGCCTAAAAAAGGCACTATAGGGGTGGCAAGAGCCTTAGCCAGTAACCTGAATCCCAGGGGCGACAGGTGCAGACCATCTCTGGCAAAGCATCGTGGTCTGTCAATCATGTCGTCCCAGGCAAACAGATACTGGATCCCCTTTGAATGACACCAGAAGCTTAGCCAATTGTTGAAGTCAATCATTTTGTCCTTATATTGTGGTATCATTCTGGGTGAAGGCAGGATGCTACTCAGGGCTAGGGTCATACCTGCCTGGGCCACATGATCCGAGAGCTCTTCCATGTCTCTTTTCATGTAGTCCAGGGAGGTACGTCTCAAGTAATTCACTCCAACATGGACAATGACAGAGTTATATTTGTACTTGTTGTGGAGGGAATTGAGTGCATGCGTTATGTGGCGGATCCTGGTACCCGACAGGCAGCTGACTGTAATTTTCTCCTTGTTCAACCTGGTGAGAGGGACATCAGTGTACCGGACTATTGAGTCACCTATGACTAAAGTGTTAGGTACATTGTCTTGCCTTAGGGGCTGTTGCTGGGTGGCACACTGGTGTTGTGAACTATGTGACATTTTGGTTGTGATTGGTCTTTGTTTGCATTTCAGCTTCTGAGGTCCTTGTTGCTTGGGCAGGTTACAGTTAAGGGCCTCTGCATATGTGGATTTAGTGTTGCTATATGTGGGTGTTGGTGGTGTGGGTTTAGAGGGGCCATGTGTTGCTTGAGGTGTAGTGTGGGTGTTAACCTTCTCCTCTTGACTGTCTAGCACAATCTTGGGTGGAGAGAGCTTTGCTTCCAGTTTGGCTATGTAAGTGCATCTCTCACAGGTTGTAGTGTTGGGTGGTAGGAGGAGAGGTTTGTCTGTGTACATGAGGTAATTGCTGCATTGCCCCAGTATGCCCAGATTCACCAGGTGAACAGGAGAAATCACCGGAAGATGACCCTTGGACATGCCTGGTTTGGTGCTTTTTTTTTTTTTTTTTTGTAAAGTACAGGAGCTGTTTTCCCTTACCTTAGCAAGGTACTTTGCAATTACAGGCTGTTTAGTGCCTACTATTAATTTGTCCTTATTAACAAGTAGAGTTGAGTGCTCGTATCAGTTTAAGGCTTCCTAGTGCTTACCAGCAGGTATTAGAGAAAGTGCTAGTCCCAGGGATGCTTAAAGGTAAGATGAAAAAAAAATGCACACTGCAGTGTGCACTAGAGAAGTTAGATGTGAAAGTAGGTAACCTGTTTTACCTTTATAAAAAGTTAAGGTTTAGTGGAGAGTTGCTATTTTTAAAACAGCAAGATGGGTTGAAAGGGGTGGTCACTTTTGTATTCTGGTACTATGGAATACAGTAGGATGGCCAATAAATGTAAATAGTTGAAGGGGAGGGTTTTTTGATTTTGTGATTATTCACACAAGCCAGTGAAAGTAGAGAGGAAATGAGATATATGGTCAGATTAACATAAGAGGCAGGCAACTAGAAAGACAATGGTATTTAACAAGACAACTGTAACTAGGTGGGAGGGCAGGAAAAAAATTCTGCCTGACTCAGAAGAGAGAGAGAGCTGTGGTCTCTTTTGAAGTTTTAATATGCTGTTAAAGCAGAATGCAAGTAAAACACAAGGTAAAGAAAACAAACTACAGTATTTAAAATATACAAAATACAAAAAATAAAAGCAAAGTAACCTTTCCTTCACAGCAAAGTGTAGCAAAGTCTGGATGAGACTTTCTGGTAAGTTGTGTGATGTGTCCACCCTTGCATAGGGGATGACCAGCACTGCCTCAGGTACAATGTCAGATGAGAAGCTGAAGTTGAACAAATTGTGGAGTGGGTCAGTAAGACAGTTCTTCATGCTGGCAAGGAAGCACCTTGGTACAATGTTGGGTCTCCCTGAGCTGGTAACGTCTCATCTCTGAGTGAGCGTTAAGAACTTGTTCAGGGGTGATGCTTAGGTTTGAGACTGAGAAAGTGTCAACTGTGTGTCCATTAGATGGTAATAGGGTGAGTGGTTGGAATTAAACTTGTCTTCTATTAGGTCAGTTATGTCTTCAGGGGGCAGAGTAGGCAGAGCCATTATGTATCAGTTGAGAGCAGTCCTGGGTATTATTTTTAAGGTTAATCATATCATTGAAGAAGGACTTGTGGTTGTCTTGGACAGAAGAGGTAACTTTGAATTCATACTTGGTCTTTGAAAATATGATTTTTTCCTGAGCTCATTGTTCATCTTGTTGAGTTTAAATTTGATGTGTAGTATTTTCAGATGTTGCCAAGGGAGTGGAACTTTTTCTCCTGTTATAGAGTTGGTTTATGTTTGGATACCACCAAAAGGGTTTATTTCTAATCTTGGCAATGTATTTTTCATGGATTGGGACCAGTGCCTCAATGTAGTATTGAGGTGAGTGTTGAATCCCTCCACTGAAACAGCAGCATATGCTAGTGCATCTTTGGGGGAGAACCTAAAACTCCTTGGGTCATCATAAAGTTGAAATAAATGTGTCTTAAAAGAAATCTCTGAAGGTGGTCTAGTTTGGAAGTGTTTTGTGCTGGCTTGAGATAGTCAGGACCATTGTTTGTTGGTCAGACCAAACCAAGGAAGATGTATTTATAGGTGCAGAACATATTACTGTGATGTCTAGAATAATACAATCTAATATATTTGGTCCTCTCATGGGACAGCATACAATTTGATCTAGTGAATTAACATTAATGAAGTCTAGGAAGCATTGGGCAAATTTATTTGTGGTAGTGAATGCATTGCAGTTAATAGATGGATAATTAAAATCCTTAAGTATTATAGTGTTTGTTGGGCTGGAAGATAACAGGGGTCTTATTTATACTTACTAGGATACGAAGGGGTTATTGGTCATCACCTATTTGTATCAGTGTAGAGTGAACAGTTTTACCTTAATCCTCTCATGAATTTGTTTGGCTAGGTAAGTAGATAGGTAGATGGAGCAGGTTTACATTGTTGAAAAGACATAATGGAGGTACAGAAATCCTGGCTAATATACAAAGCCCCTGAGGTACAAATGTGCAGTCTGTCCTTGGTGAAACAGAAGGAACAGTCAAGCATCTCACTATAGGCTGACAAATACTGGACCCCCTAGAATGACATTAGTAGCTGACCAAATTATTGAAGGTCATAGGTTCATAGGTAAGCACTAGGCAATCAGTCTGCAGACCATTACAAGCCTAGCCAAAAAAAATCCACGTTCAAAAGTTCTTTCCAACCTTAAGCAGGGTAAGTAAAGATAGACCAGGTGAGGTTTTAAGGCTGTCCATCAAATTACCCAGGTTTACAATGAAGGTGGCAAAGGTACAAGTATGCTTGTCATGTAGTGGAAGTTTGTTCCAGAGGTGAGGGATACACTGGGATATGAATTTATCACACTAACATAATTTATTTATTTGTTGATAAGAGCTTAGTTCCTTCAATCAAGTATATGACGTACCATTTGTTATGTAAAGGAATACAACGTCAAATATAGTTGGAGCTTTCATACCTCAAAAGGGTAAACACAGATCTCCATAGAGAAGTCTATAACAGACTGTGTAAAGAGAGAAGACTGTCAGTCCGCCATGATAACTAACATTTTTGAGGCGACTGATCTTTTTAGTCATGAATCTCTGTGGTCTCTCAAGTTGAGCGATATATTTTGACAAATACATGCCAAAAGGTGTATTATATTCAATAATGGGTCTGATAAGATATGAGTAAAGGGGAATGAAGAGTTCTTTGGATCTGGTGGAGATGCCTTTGGAAATTAAATGAGCTAGACTGACGGCTTTCAAAACTACTGTGGAGACATGATGTCAAATGATAAGGAATTATCAACAAGTGTGTCTAACTCCCCTATGACAGCATCTGGTTGGAGGGTGTGTCACCTATATGACATGTGAAAATGTTTTGTTTACCAAAATGAATAATGAGGTCTGAGATAATACACTCCATATCTTTATATAAGTCAGTCATCTTTTATTTGTACAGAGGCATCATTTTTGGTGAAGGTAGGATGCTTTTTAAGACTAGCTTTATATCAGCCCTTGAGATATATTCTGAAAGTTCTGTCATGTCTCTCTTCATAGAATTTAAGGATATGAGTTTCAAGTCATTTACACCCACATGAACAATAACCTGCCATAGTTATATTTTAGATGAAAGGACTTAAGAGTTCTCAACATCTGCTGTATCCTTGCTAATGAGATGCAGCTCATAATCAAGAGATCCATCTCAAGGCTGGTGAATGGAGTATCTGTGTGCTTCACTATGGAGTCATCTGTGACTAGGATATTGCCTTGTGTATTGGCTCTCACATGATGCCTTAAGGGTTTAGACTGGCTAGTAGAATGATTCCTTGGGAGAAGTGGAGACAGAGGTGCAGTATGTGAAGTTACATTATACTGATGAAGAATTTGAGACTCAAGTTTTTTGCCTGGAGACCTTTGAAGATTACGAAGGGACCTCCTAAATACCCCTGCCTACGAAGGCTTGTTATTAAGTGAGTGGCATGCAGGTGCAGCACAGATGTGGACAATGATGACCTCATGTGCATTGTGCATATGGAAGGGTAGCCTCAAACTTATGTAGGTATTTGTACCTGTCAGATGTGGACTGTAATGGCTATCCATGAGAATTAAGTAGTTTAAGCACTGCCTCAATGTACCTGGTCCTAATAGTCTAGAAAAATAGGTTAAGGAATGGTCTGCAGACCCATGATCTCAGAATAAGGAAGTTGATTGCAGACTGGTGTACATTAGACCAATATGGGAATTGTAACTAAATTGAGATTGCTTTGTAACTAGCTGAGGGTTTGCAGAATATGAAAAGTATTTGACACTAGCAAGTTATAACTACATTAGTTAAGTTTGGTAATGTCAGTTATATTAGAAAAACCTTGTACATAGCAGGGGGGATATGGAAAGCATGTTTGAATAGCTTAGTACCTTGCAGAGGGTAGGCAGAATATATAGGGTAGCAAACATCAGTTAGGATTTACTCCTGTTCAGCCCATTGTCCCCAAGGCCCTACTAGGCACTGCTAGGTAGATTTAATGAATAAGATGCCACTTTGGGAAGTAATATTAAGTGGTCTTTAGTATAGCAGGGTGGTGAAAACTTAATCTAGGGGTAGCACTATCCTTCTTATGAGTGCGAGTCACAGACTGAGCAACCATACAGCACCAAGTGTGGGTCAAAAATACACCCAGGGAAAAATAAAATAGGGACACTAAGGCTATTGACACAGTTTATTTCCAACGACTTGCCTCTATGGAATGTATGTGCCTTTGCTGCATGACACACACCTTTCTGCAGCTCAGCCAAACACAGCATGATCGTAGTCCAGGCGGAACAGTCTGATAGCTAATAAAATCAACTAAACAGGCAGTCAAAATATCACTTCCAGGCGTGGCTGTTAACAAAGCACACCCCAAGCACATTACAGACAGAATTGAATTTATCTTCTCTCACAAGACAAAGTTTTACTTTGCAAGGTAAAACACATTCAGCATAGTTGGTAGTTAAGTAGCAGGTATTAGCAGTGCAAAAATGCTTCCTGATGATGAGTAAAAAAAATAAGCAAAATTATCAATTCCTGGTATGACAGGGACTGATTTCAGGTCAAATATGGTATGGAAGTCTCAGCAGTAAAACATCAACTGTACTGTTGCATAATTCAGTGAAATGAGATTTCAGTCAACTGAATTTACAGTCAAATGGGTTTTCAGTCAGATTATTTCAGCCATTTGATTTTCAGTCAACTGCAGTTCTGTCAAACCTATTTGAATGACTTGCAAATTATCTGTAACTATGTTTTAGTAGTTAAACCTATATACTCTGCCTCAAGAAAAGGGATTCTGAAAACATAGACAGTAGCAACTGGTTTTGATGAGTATTAGTGTAATGAGAAAGGTTAAGACTATGATATATGTGCAACCAGTCTGAAGGTCATTGAGGCCATGACCAGTAGCCAGTGATTTGTAACAAAAAAATAAAGGTGTTCATGACTCTTAGCAATAGATAGGAAAATGTTATCTACTGTCATTTGCAGAATTCTAGTGTCATAGGAAGACTGTAATGCAACAGATGGGAAGAAATATTTTAACAAAAGGAATGGAAACTAATGCCTATTGCTTCTGTGTCTTCTGTGGATAACAGGTTGGTACTTCAGTACCTTGGCTCACTCATTGTAGAAGCTCAAAGCAAGTAGGTAAGTAAAGTAAAGTAAATGATGGGGTGTAATCAAATTCACAAATATTTATTTTGTTATACCTAAGCAAGAAGGGCAGAAACTGAGTATTTTACTGTTTATTTGAAGATTCTTTAATCCTTTGTGGTGATCTAAAAAAGATTTTCACAGCTTTTTTCTCATCTGAATGTATTGTAGGATGAGTCCTTGAAAGGTCGTCTGTAAACTCATTAAAAAAGTTAAAAATAAAACTGGGCTTAGTATCCATTTCAGAAAAGGCACTACCTTCTGCTACTTGATATGTATGACCTGAAAGATGGTTTTAAAACCAGACCATGTTAGTGGTCCAATACCAAATCCTAATTTACTGAGATCATTAAAAATCAGTCGATGGTCTATCTATCTTAAAGGCCCTTTTCGTGTGAACAAAATATGCATCTTTTAACAGCACATTTTCCATGTTATTATAAATATAACATCTGTGATACAGCAGATAACTATTATACTACTAAACTCTTACAAGCATTGAAAAGCCATCCATCTTTTTCAACATAATCCAGGTCCTGAATATATAGAATTGTCCGATTTTAGTTCTGTGCCAAAGCATTGTTATAGTCCTATAGCAATATGGTGATACCAGTGATAATATCTTGGGTGTGTGCGGATATAATAGCATGTCTGAAATTTGGAAGTATGATCCCAGTGTTAAGGCTTAGGTTAGAAGTATGAGTACGTGGTTTGTCTGTGCCAGGCTCTGGAATTATTCCAGACAATCTCTAACTGTTTATGTTTTACTCTTATCTAAATAAAATCAGATGTGGAAAAAATAAACATGAAATTGGATGACTTTAGGGAGTTTCATTGTTGTAGATTTAATCATGGGCACACTGTTTACTGTTATGATGATGTGCTTTTTGATTCTGTTAATAAAGTCAATGTTAAGGTTTGAAACACATCTGTTACTAGTTTAGGACCAAAAAAAAAAAAAAAAATAGAAAGGTTTGCCAGCGGCATTTTTTCGTCATATATACAGATTTGGCTATGATCGTGACAATTCTGCATTTTATTTTAACCATCTGAAAACTTTTAAGTTGCATGGGCAGCTATATTTTTCCATAACAGGCAGCCATTATCCCTTTCTGTACATTATGCTTTGAGGACATGGCTAGTTGGGGCATTTCTTGCGTGTCAATCTTTTCACTTTACATGGGGATAACTTATGTTAATCAGCGTAAGGAGGTTAAGCAGTATATGAAATGCAACATTTAGATTAAATTTAATGTATAGTTGGTACCAGCCAGTACTATCACATTCAATTACAAGTGCTGTTTTTTACTTTAAGGGGAATGGTCTCCCAGTAATATGTTTTGGCTGTAACTTGGTTAATTTAAACATATGTATGTATACTTGTATTGTGTATGTATGTATGTATGTATTTATTTATTTATGCATTGGTAACCAGGATATAGCACTGAATCACATGGACCATTTTCAGGCTCAGCCAGGAGAGAATGTACACATCAGAAAAGAAAATTTCATACTAAGGTGTAAGAGCATATATCATTTATAAGTAACAGACCTTACAACCATGTTGTCACAGTAATCTATCATCATCATCACCACCTTTTTTCCATTTTCTACGTGGGGTTGGGGTGTTGTGTTAACTGTTGTCATCTTTCTTGATTCAGTGCCACTCTCCTACCTTCGTTGACAGTCATGCCTGACTGTCGCAGATCTTCTCTCACACAGTCCATCCACCTTTTTGCTGGACGCCCTTGTTTCCACTTTTTCCTGCCTGTCTCAAATCTTCTTCACCACATTGTCTTCTGCTTTTCTGCACATGTGCTTGAACTGCTGTAATCTGTTCTCTTTGATCTTCCCTGCAGTTGGAGCTACTTTGACTTCTGCGCTGATATCTTCATTTATTCTTTTGTCCTACAGTGCACATCCTAACACCCATCTCAGGCAGTTTATCACCATCACCTCTACCTTTTCAGCTGCACTGTCTTAACGGCCCAGTTTTCTGTACCATGCTGTAGTACTGGTCCGACCACTGTTTTGTACACCTTACTTTTCAGCTTTTTTGGCATTATCCTGTCATACACTACATTTGACACTTTGTGCCAGTTCGCTGCAGCTCCTCAAATTCTAGCTTTGACCTACTCATTCAGACTTCCCTTCTGTTCAACCACCCCTCCCAGATACTTGAAGCTGTTAACCTGTTTTATTATTTTCTCTTCAATCTCCATTCTCATCTTCTTCTGGTTCCTCCATGTGCTGCCATTACAAATATCTTATCTGTACTCGGTTTCATCCCATGTGCTTTCAGTTTTGTATTCCATTCTCCTATCCCTTCCTGAACATCTTGCTCAGAGTCTGCCTGTAATGCAACATCGCCTGCCTGCAGCAACTTTGTTGATGTGTCCCCTCTGATCTGTTTGCTATTGTAGTCCATCACCAGTATCAACAGCAGTGGACTCAGAGCTGAACCCTGATACACACTCACTCCCACTAGGTACTTCTACCTTAGGCAGAACATTGGTCGTACTTGACTCATTGGGTCCTTGCACTTAGACTGCACTAATTCTACTAATGTTTCTTTGACTTTGAACCACCACTGGACTGCACAAATCAGCTTTCTTGGGACCTTGTCATATGCTTTCTCCAAGTCTAGAAATGTCCAGTTGGACTCCTTCCTCAGCTCTAGATTCTTCTTAGCTATCTGTCCCACTGCAAACACTAGGTCAGTTGAGCTGCATGCTGAACTGAATCCAAACTGCTCATCTCCCATCTTACTTTCTGCTACTCTATGTATTTGTTTATCAATCATGCTCTCCAGAACTTTCAAGCAGTGTGACAGGCGTTTCATACCTCTGTACTGGCCACAGCTGTGGATGTCTAATTTGTTCTTGTGCACTGGCACTACTATGCTAATTATCCAGTCAACTGGGATACACCTTTCTCTCCATACTGCTATGAGTACACTAAGGAGCCATTTCTCCCCTATCTCATCCAATGTCTTTATCATATCTGCTGTGACCTCATCTGGACCTGCTGCTTTCCCTGATTTCATTTTTCTTAATGCTTTTCTTGCTTCCTTTAGGGCAGGTTATTCCTCTTTTTTCATTGTAGGTTGTGTCTGGGACAGTACAGGTTTTGTGGGGTTTTCTTCATTAAGAAGCTGCTGGAAGTACTCATTCCATCAGCTTCATTCAGAAGCTGCTGTATCCATCTACTTTTAATGTCCTGTGATCTGCTGAGCAGGTTGTTGCTGGCATCCCTTATCTTAACATTTTTGCCTTGCAACCTGATATAGTTTCGTTGTGCCATACACCAAGTCACTTTCCAGAAGTTGGTAGAGTGCCTCTGAAGCTTTGTTCTTTGCTATTGCAACTCCTCCCTGTAAGTCAACCAGTATTCCTTCTTAGCCTGGTCTGTCTTTTCTATCTCACTTCTTCCTGCATTCCTTCTTTCTTTGGATGACTTCCTGGACTGCTGCATTCCACTACCAGCTTTTCTTATGTACCTTATTTCCATACCTGGCTTGGCTGCACATATGTTCTGTAGTTCTCACACATGCTGTTTTGAGGTGCACCCAATGTTCTTCAGTTCCATCTATTTCCCCTTCTTCCTGAGGTGCTACAGCCTTGAGTAATTGCTTCAATTCATGTGCTTTCTCTGCAGTCAAATTCCAACTCTTCAGCCTGGTCTCTGTTGACCTTAGACCCTTTTCTGACCACTGCCTACAGCTGACTGCGGCAACCAGTAGTTTATGCTGTGAGCTGACTCTTTCACTGGGTTTGACTTTGCAAAGGAAATCTACCTGAGCTGCATGTTGGGCAATATTGTATGGGACCTTGTGTTAGTCACCATCAAGCCATTTGTCAGACAGAAGTGGGGAATGGCCTCTCCTTCTTTTTTCTTGTTGCTCCAGCCATGTGGATCCTGGCAGTGCTCATGTCCAGTTCTGACTGTCCCAATATGTGTATTCAGGTCACTCATTATCAAGACCAATTTCTGTTATCCTGTCTGAATGCACTCTTTCCTCACTATCACAACTCTACTGTGGGGCATAGGCTGAGATTATGAATAGTACCCTATCCTTACACTAGAGTGTGATTGCCATGAGTCTGTCACTAATCCCGATAGCTATCTCTGAAGCCTCTCCCTCAGTTCCCGCACCATTTCTATTCTGCCCTCCTCCTGATTAGTGGATTCTGGTTCTCAAACCAAGTGGCTTTTCTGTACTGCCCCTCCATATTTTTCCTTGCATACATAGGATGTCTAGTCTTCTCCTTACCATCATGTGATCCACTTCTAAGCTGCATCCTGTAAGTGAATCTTCACTGAGTGTAGTTCATGTTTGACAGTTTGGTTGTTTTTACATCCAGCTTTTACTCAGCACAGCTATCTCAGGAAAACCATGCTAGTTAAATTCACACCGGCCACTCAGTAGCTTACTGACTCGTGGCTGATGGGCTTTATGGCAGGCACACACTGACCAGTAGGAGCTCATACACCCCTTCCACCGTTAGCATGAGTCCCTTGCATTGCTAAGAGTATGTCAGGTCCTCAACCCACTTATCACCAGCAAATACCCATGCCCATTTTTGGTAACATTAGTCAAGAAGAGCAAATCACCTAGAGACAGTTTTGACACCAGTGAGTAGCTAGCTCTGACCAAGCACGCGGTCTGTGATCCATGTTCTCCTCTCTTAAGGATACTGCTCACCACAGTTGATGCAACTCTTCCCACTTTAAGCACCATCTAGAGTCTGTGCTGATGCCCACAACTCCATTCTTGGGTGGGTTTGAGGTGGAAACAGTGAGCACATTTTTTGGAAGTGGGAAGGGCTCTACAGAGACACAAGGTGGGCATACAAACACCATATAGGCATTGACTGGAGGTCAGAATTAAAACCTTGTACCTTGTGTACAGTAAGCTATATACAACAGGAATACTTCAAACATGCAAAGATGCAGACAGAGATAAATTAACAAACATATAAACATGCAGCTATAGACACAGATCAGCAATCAATAAAATGGAGTAAAGTCTATATGTACAGGAAGAAGCATAGTATTACAATAATAATTTCAGTTTTTATGTACAGCATCATTGTAATTGATTCACAGTGCAGCCAATCTGCCTAATTTAAAAAAAATATATATATATATATATATATATATATATATATATATATATATATATATAGGCAGAGAATATCTGTGTGGATCTCTAAGAATTTTAAACAGAAAGATTAGTGGCTTGGTATCAATCAGTATTGTTAACGTGACTGCTCCGTTTAGGAAACATTTGCATTGTACTTGTTTGAAGTAGTGTTTTCTTAATTAAAGTCTGAATTTTTCAAAGTGGTTAAGGATGTTTTTTTTTGCATAGGGATGGCACCTCAAATTTTAGAACTGAGGACAGAAGAGACATGATGTTTGGAGAATTTGAATGAATCCTACTGTACACCTGAGATTAAATGGTTCAGGGTGGTGTCCTTCTGCTAGTCTGCTTGCAAAGTATGAAAAAAAAAATTGTCAGTTAACTGGAAGACACAGAACAGTCTCTTAGAATACTAGTTAGGACTACAAAATTACCAAATATGTGGGTACAGTTTGCAACAATAACATCAGGCAGGAATATTATGTTTGTATTTGTGCTTACTCATGTGGGTTCTTTGACAATATGACTACAGTTACTAAATGCTGTTAACCTGTCTGCTTCTTATTAGGATAAGCCCAGTTAAGGTTGAGGCCTGCATTTCCAGTGAAGTAATATTTCATACAGTTAGACCTCATATTCCAAAGTAGATCTACAAGGAGTTTGACTCAGGTTGTAGAAGGCATGTCAACTACCAAACAATAAAGTTTGTCTGTCCAAAGAATATCACTTGAACAAGTAATCAGTTTGGTGCATATCGTATCATTTGTTTCTTCATTTGTATTAGGCTCACATCATTCTTAATGCTCTGTTTTTACCAGTAAGAGGTATGATCACTATTTATTTTATTCAGTCTGTTGTCCAAAAGGATGTGGTAGTTATGCAGATTATGATGAGAATAAATGGCCTTATCCGTGAGTTGTATCTGTAAAGAGAGTCTCAGAAAATCAGATCTCAAAAATGTCATAATTAAAACATCTAAGCAACAGAATGACAGAAACACACAAATGTATACCTCAGTACATCACAAAATGTAATACAATTCCTCCTACCACCTCTCAAAATGTGGGATCTATCCCATACCCAGAACTCTAATTATACTATCTCTGAAATTGCACAAACATGGTAAAAGAGAAAGTAATAAATAAAAGAAACTCACATTTTCCGGCTTTCACCCTTCCTCCCAAGTTACCCATCTCCAAATATACCTTGCAAAAACAACAGCCAAAGCTCTGAAACATCAAAATCTAAGACTTCCAAGTGTTCAAAAGAAATTATCTCAGGTATTGTAATGTTGCCCTTTGAGACAGAATTTTTTACATTTTAAAGGTCTTTGAGTAGAAGCCAGCTTTTAAATGAAATCCATTTATTGTGCATACTATTAAGTTTGTATTGTGCTAATAAATGTTTTATAGTGCATCGGATATACTGTTGGTTTAGTTTAGTGCCACTGTTTCTGAATCACATCTGTAAAATAGTGCCATCTCCATTCCAGCCAATGTCAACCATGTTTGGTATGTCTTTGTGTAAATGTTTAATTAGTTTGTCTATGCACATAGCCTATAGAGACCCATAAAGCAGAACTGCAGTACTGCAGCAGTTTGGTAGTGCCTACTGCTGCTTGACAATACATATCACATGATGTCTGAGTGTGTATATGTGCAAATGAGGCTACTGAGCACTCCTTGATATGCTAGACAGAGCAAGGTTTTCTTTTTCTTCCTCCACAGGGATTTTTCAGAGTGCCTGTTGGGGAGGTATGATGATCTACCATGCAAGGTGGATGCCTGAAATGAGCTTGCCAGGATGATGAACAATGTTGTCATCCATGCAGCTACATGCAGCAGTATTACTCACACTTGTTTCAGCAGTGTGAGGTAGAGGTTAGAAAGACTGCGCCTGACATGCATTGTAAGCATTTGTTTTCTCCTGTTATGGCATTACCTGTTGTACCTGTCTAATGAGGTGTGCATACTTTTTTACAGTGACTAGGAAGTGGGAGTTGCATGTGGCAGGATGTCACAGGAGATGACTGTGACATTCCTGCAGTGGATTCATATTCCAGATGTGGCATATCAGTGTGTACCCAGCTCTGTATGTCTGGCATATGTGGCTACTAATGTGTTCTCCTTTTCTCCTGCTTTTGCAGGTCCAGTTGTGGTGCAGGTAGTGGAATGGTGGTGATCACCTTGGCAGTAGATGGCTGATGCCTCTAGGTCAGGGTTAATAGTGGTCACTAGGTCTGTCTTTCAGGAGGGGATGGAGGTCTCCCTGTTGACAGTGACCTGGAGGGATCACTGGTCACCTCTGAAGGCACTTCTGAGGAGGGGACAGAGGCTGCTTTCCTGATTATGACAGAAAAGGATTTCCCATCATCTTGCATTATCAGTTGTAGAGGCTGATGTAATCTGAGGTGTATTGACAGCTGGATGTTTGCCCAGCTCTGTGGATCAGCTCTCGGGATGACTGTTAAAGTTGGACATCCAGCAGGTCCTGACTACTGGATTATCACCGGCACTGCCTGTCTATGATGTCTGTTATGGAGGTGAGTAATAGCTGGTTGCTGCCGTCAGGGCCAGAATTCCATATGGCCATGGTCATTTATTCCTTTCTATATTGTATTATTTCCCATACATTTTTTGTTGTCCAGTCATCCCCATTACCAATTTTCCAGCCTTTCAGTCGGTCTCCATCCACTGCCATCCCAGTTTTATATGTGTATATTGCCCGTGTCTTTTTCATCTACATTTTGTTTGTCTGTTCCCCTACTACCTTCTATTCTCTTTCAGTCCATTCCACAGTGATTGCTGTCTACCTACCCTATTAACATTTCTCCATAGATTGAAAATGGGGCTGCATTCCTCACAAAAATATTGCCCTACATGTAATGTGTTATGGCTATCCTCATGTGCTTTTCTCTACTTGCATTATTTCCGTTTTTTACTTTCCTGTCTTACTCCTACCTCTCCGTTTCATTGATGACTTGGGTGGACAGTTTGCTATGCTGATCCTCTGCAGGATATTTCAAATGGCTGCTATGTGATATTTTATTGCACACATGGACAAGCATGAACTGTGCAACAGTAGCATGCCTTGGAGAGGGCAGCAGCTGCAACAGTTACACACTTGTTTGTTGCACTATGCCTCCACTGTACAAGCTTAGCACTTCTTCTTCACATAATATAACCTCTCTAGTTTGCTGTGCAGTCATATTTTGGCATTATGGTGCAGTGTTAATCCTAATACGTATCACATGAACTTTTGGGCCACACAGTGCCCTTTGCTATATGCCATTAAACATTGCTCAAGTATGCAGAGATTGTCTATGAATCCCAGCTCACATCTGGCTGTCTAGCACAAAAGATTAAGATATGAGTTTTACCCATTAGTTCAGGATTTGAGTCATTTAGCCTTTATTTGCCTGCTATGTGACTCTAAGCAAGACATTTAACCAGAAACTGCTCTCAGGTCCCCCTTGTAAAGAGGCTTCTGCAAAACAGGTTCACCTGGTTAAGAACTGAATAAAAAATAGCAAATCAATAAATGAGTCATAAACATATATCATTACTATTATTAATATTTCACATAATTATTAATTTTGTTTAAAATAAAATATACAGACGTCTAGCTTTTGTTATTCCACATGTACAACAGTCACATGCTAAAAGCAATTAAATATTAAAACACATCACTTTTGATGTTCAACATGATCCCCTGCTTTATTTGGAGTTTCAAGAGATAGTTTGATTGGACAGATTTTATATCTGTTTCCAGTCAGGTATTAAGAGGATTTGGTTAGAGAGTCCTTTAGATTAGTAGATGTTAGAAGTAGTTTTTTTTTTCGACTAGCCAGTTATGATGAGTTATTTTATTATACTTTTTATTGATTGGTATTTCAAACAGGTGTTCGCTTTGAAATTTTTATTCTTTGCTTCCTATTGGCTTGGAAGCTAATATGTTTTTTAATATTTAATTGCTTTTAGCATGTGACTGTACATGTGATATTTGATTGGTATGTTTTGATTATAAATATGTATTGTGTGTTTTTTCTAATGTCTGAAGAAGTGGTTTTGATATACCACAAAAGCACTTACTGTTTATAAAATAAATCTTTTGCCTCGACAGCCGTGGTAGACTGGAGTTCTGTTTTCTCTTTATCGAATTTGCTCTGTTTCTACTCCACGTTTTCGATCAGCAGTTTTGTTTATTGTGATTTTCATCTTAATGAAGTCCCTGTTCACCAAGAAATGATTGTATACAAACTTATTGGAGGCTATGGATCATTGCACAATTTTTATATTTTTTAAATTCCTCCACCACTTTGTTTGTCCTCATTTACATTCAAAACTGCACGCATTACTAAATGCTGCTCATTTCCATATCATTATACAGTCATTTGCATAAGATGTCAGCTGTATAATTTTTCATGTTGTGTGACTGCAAAATCTGTATCTCTGAATTGATCTTACCCTATCAATAGTCACTCATCTTGTAATTTCACTAAATGCATTGTGCTGTGCATTTCTGAATCCTGGCTATCATGTGAAATACTTGTGAAGCTCTAAGGATATATTCCCTGCAAAAATATAATTATCATGGATGGAGAGAAGAAGCTTTCACTGTTAAACTGCAAATTCTGTACCAGAAGGTAGCCATACAGTAGAAGAGTAAAAGGATCTACACTAAAGCAGAGGAGAGGGAGTGCATGGCAAAATTCTTCTTTTACATTTTGGATTTCTGTAAAGTCCAGTATGGCAGCATTTTTAGTACAAGGGCCATGTAAAAACAAGCGGTCACACTTTAAAGCTAGAGATGGTAAGTTATGAGGGCAATAAGGATGAGAGGAATACATGAAATAACACGCAAGAGGAATACATGGAATAACACGTGAGAGAAATACATGAAATTATACACGAGAGGAATACATGAAGTAACACCCCTTCATGGCAGAAATGGATTCAAAAACTTCAGCAAAACTAAGAACTACATGGAACAGAAAAGAGATGATTTTAGTGAGGAAAATGAGCTGTGCACTTTTCTTTAATCATGTACTATAGCTAACAGACACACCAGGAATGCAAAGTAAGCCTATCTGCTATTAAATTTGGTTTTTCCAGTTTCAGTGTGTAGCATGGTATGGAAAATATTAAAGCATGTGCTGAAGTAATATGTCTGCATGTATGTGTGTGTGTGTGTGTGTGTGTGTGTGTGTGTGTGTGTGTGTGTGTGTGTGTGTGTGTGTGTGTGTGTCTGTGTGTGTGTGAGCATGAGTGTGTGTACGTGAGTGCTTGCATGAGCACATGCATACGTGTGTGTGTGTGTGTGTGTGTGTGTGTGTGTGTGTGTGTGTGTGTGTGTGTGTGTGTGTATAGATGCACACAAGCGTGTGCGAGTCTTTTTATTAATATAAAATTTGCAGCTGTTTGAAGATCTGTAACACTAATCTATGCTCTTATTGTTTCCATTATACCTGTGCTAAGTTCTCGATGGGTATTTAGAACAAGGCAGGGACTATAAAGTATTAAAATTAATATATATATATATATATATATATATATATATATATATATATATATATATATATATATATATATAATGCTAAGCCTTATTCAAATGGAATGAAAAGCTTAGAGGAATTTCTGTTCTGCCAATGACAGAGTTTCTACTGCTGTCTGTTAGCTGAGTGCAGTTAGCTATCATTGCTGTCACCCTCTCCATCCTATCATTAGTGTCATGAATTCTGCCTTGATGCCTTGTCAAGTCTGCTGAGGTTCCCAGCATTCTTTTCCTTTATGCCTGCTCATTCTTTATCTGCAAATAGCACAGGTTGTGACCAGTTCATTAGAAGCACTGTGAGAAATGCATGGCTAACAAGGAGAATGGGCTGCACATTCATCTAGCAGTAATATCATGCACTACAGCTACTCTGCACCTACCAGCAGAGCTTATTTAGGGAAGCTGCTTTGCTGCTCACAGCTCTGAATACTGCAGTTCACTGCACACTACAAATTCACTTCTGCAGAGCCATATGGGGCCATAAATGATATTAAAGAGTAATTATTTAATTAGGAGCTCAGCTTGCTGTTGGACTGCAATACTAGTATGGAATTTGGAAATACCTAGCAAAATAACAATTTTGCCATGTTTACTATATATTGAAAGCAATGGCATAGGAACATATTTTGCATTACTGGATGTGTCATTATTATTATTACTAAATGTGCAGTAACAAAGCTGTGGTTTGTAATAGCAGCTGAATCTGAAAGGGTAACATTAAACAATCACTGCGGTTTTGTCACTCCCTTCTGCTTTTGATATTTTTAAATATCCAAATGTAGTAAAAAGCCACTTCTTAAAAAGAATAATGAATTACTTTATGACAAGCATTTTTCCCCAAATGTTATTATATCAACTGCTTGCCTCTGATTGTTGTACTAGCAATAGTGCTTATGTTTGTTACACATGAAAGTGTTTTGGGGGCACATTACAGATTACAGATTACAAATTTCAGCACAGCAATGAAAAGTGTAGTCCAGGTTTTACATACCAACTTTGGGACACCAAAAATCAATCTTAAATCTAGCACAATGCAAAGAACTACAGAAATGTTAACTGCAAACCAATGCAAGTTCACCATGTTAAATTCCACGACTGCAGAAAGCTGAGGAGAATAGTTGCAAGAGTTTAAGAAGTACTCCAGTTTAGTTAACATAGAAATAATGTGAATGGTTTATTGGCAGAGAGGTCTTTTGTTTAGGGTGTAGTGTCAGTGATCTGGGTCAGAACATTAAGCCACTGTATTGAAGAACAGGCTTAATGGATGGAAAAGAGAGGAGATCTATTTGATTGAGATTAGCCTACTGGATGGTGCCAGGCAATATGCACTAATAAAACTCCAGTGAAGAATCCATGTGTTGGAGAGTACAAAGCATCTGTACTAAATCCATTGCATTGCTGTCTATACAATGTGTGTTCTGATGGAATTATTGTTAAAAAACATATTTTAGAAAATCCCTATTCGCACATATAATGATCAATGAACCCTTCCCAGATTGTTAATTCTTACCACCACTTTACTAGCAAAACAAGGACCTTACTTTTAAAGGACTCCAAGCCCACCAGGATAAATAGGGCACTGCTGAGTGGAAACTGTGACAAACTCGCCAAAAGAAGGCCAAAAAAAGGAAAGACAGAGGTCAGATGCTGAGTAGGCTCATTGTATGCTTAACAAGCATACTTTTCTCTTGTTATGATACAGTTACTTCTACAGAAAGAGACATTTGCTCTTGGGGTACACAAGTTGCTTTTACCCATCCTAACTGGTGTAATAATTTATTAGTGTATGTCCACTTTCAGCCTAAATGGGCCATAGTGCAGCCTGGTAAATAAATCTTCTCTGAACAGTCATTTCCAGTCCATCCTAATAAGAAATTAATCAACCGATGACCCCCTCAGCAATCTCAATAATCTTACTTCATTCAGCCATGAAAAGTAGTTATCATTTAACATTTAATTTCTGCTGACATATCCTAGTCTGACAGCACATCTTTATTAAGTAAATACCTTTCTGCTAACTTGTATAACTTGTACTTAAAGAAAAGATCACATTTCAGCATTTATCTCAGTCACATTGCTGTCTTCTCATGTCATCAGTACTGGCCACAGTGCATGCATAATCTTTCTAAGATCTTCACAACACTCGAGCTATTTATTATCTATATGTGCTGGTCTTTCTGCAAGCACTCTGAAAAATTAGACGAAAGGCTTTCTGTTGAAATTACCTGATAATGTGTCACTGCATTCATATGCAGTATTGTTTCAGTCAGTAAATCACTGTAGAAAAATACCATCACAATAGCTTCTCCTTCAGACACACGTATAGCATGTCCCCTTCTACATTAGCCTCTGTCCTGAATGCCTGTAACTCCACAAACTAAACACCCTGATTTGCTTCAAGGGACACCATTAGACAAGAATAGAGACGGCTTTAACATCACAAAATTACTCACTAAGAAATAACAAAAATTTAACAAAATGCCAGTTCAAATAATCATAACAAAATAAAATGGCCACCCCTTTTCACAAGCATCTGCCAATAGGAGTTAGTTTTTTTCTGTATTCCACACTTTATTATATATTTCTTCTCATCTCCCATTCAAGTGGTCCATAAACAAAATGCAAGTGTTTTTATATATGCTTAACCCCCACTTTGTTTCTATAATTTTATACATTCCATAGCATGTCCCTGATGTTGACATTATTCAGCTCGGGGAAATCTCAGCTGTAATTCACAGGTAAGTTTTTATTCTGCTGTATTTAAAAAAGTAACAAACTAAAAACTACAGACATATAAATCATGATCATTGTGCCCTTTTTATTAAATTCTTGGTGCATAGAATAAATTATTTTATTTTTAAAAAGTATACACCATGCTGTACATGGGGAATACCTGGCTACAGCTATGGATGGTACCAAATTAGTTAGCTGGAGCTATCTACTGTGAATCCATAGCTACATACACCTCTCCACCCCTTTTGCCTCAGGCATGTTGTTAGACTTGACTTGAGGGCTTCTTCTATCATTTTACTCACTAGTAAAGTTGTGTTTACCGTTTTTTACGTCTGCGGCCTGCTCCTCACTCTGCAGTTGTACACCAGCACTACAACTGCTCCTGACAGATTCTGGGATCATTTTTGCCCTAAAGGACCTGTTGAATAGTTTCTTTCAAGGGATTTACTAAAATAACAGCCATTATTTAGAGGATCCTTAGTCAGATACCATCTGCTTGTTATCTTTCTTCAGCCCTTACAGTGCCTGCCATTTCCATCTTTTCATCGGCTGTCTTTTCATCTTTCTATCCTCCAGCTCACCCTTTCCTGATAACCTAGAATAACACTTTGTCTTCTGCATTTTTGTGAACTCCAGTGCTAAGTTTTATTTAGTATTTTCATCTGTTCTTCAGACTCCTGTATTTTTGCCCATCACAAACCAGATCACTGTGTTTCTTCCTTGTCACATTCTTCATTTTAACATGCTTAATAAAAGACTTCTTTGCTTCCCTATTTTCTGCTGTTAACAATTTTTACATTCCCAGTTTTGCCTTTTAATGGATATAACTATTTAGTCAATAGACTTCAGATAATCTTCCCAGTTATCCTCAGCCTTGGCTGTCTAATGCACGTATCTCCTTTGCATTCCTTTCCTTTCTATTCATTTTATGGCTGACTTTGCATCTTAGTGAACTAAACAGGTTTTCTTTTTGCCTTGGCATCCCCCCATTAGCTTTTTATTTTCCTCCATACCTCCTTTACTATATTACTCTTCTGTCACCTTTCTGTGTCCATGTTTATGAGCTAAACCACTCTGCTTTAATCATCTGCCCTACAATGGTATACACTAATCATTGTAGTCCTTCCCCTCTTTGAACACAGCCAATGAGAAGCAAATTGTTGCATTATCAAGAGTGACAACTAGAGTCCTGACTTTTAGTTCCTTCTCCTGCCCTCTACAGTAAAGGAGGTCAAGAATTCTTTGTTAATTAGCTCTGACCAATGCATTTAGCACAAACCCTTTCAGATGTATACATCAGTCTGTTTTCTCTACCATCCAAGAGGTTGGGACTCCACTCTATCAATAGCAGATTGAAGTCTCTTATCAAACATACCTTCTTTCCTGTCCATCCCTTGATTCTATCATTGACTAGCTTATAATCTCTCAATCCTACCACCAAATACCACCAAACACTAATACATGCGAGAGATGCAATTACACAGCCAAACTGGAGGCTAAGCTCTCTCAACCCAAGACTGGATCAGACAGTCAAGAGGAGAAGGGAAATACTTGCATCACACCACCAGTCTCACATAGACCCATTAAACCAGCACCGGCAAAAAACACACATAAATATATGAAAACATACTCGGAGGCTCTAAATAAAAATCTGCAAAAGCAACAGAGACCTCCAAAGCAAACACCCAAGCAACCTCCACCCCCAACACAAACCATGAAACACATGCTTCACAAAACCAGTGTGCCATGCAATCACAGCCCTTAAGGCAAAATAACATACCCAACATACTAGTAATAGGTGACTCTATAGTCAGGCACACTGATGTCCCACTCACTAGGCTGAATAAAGAGAAGGTTACTGTTAGCTGCCTGTTGGGTGCCAGGATCTGCCACATAATACAAGCACTCAGGCCACTCCAGAACAAGTACAAATATGACTTTGTCATTGTCCAAGTTGGTGTGAATGACCTGAGCTGTACCTCCCTGGACTACATGAAAAGAGACATGGAAGAGCTCTCTGATCATGTAGCCCAGGCCATTATGACCCTGACCCTGAGTACATCCTGCCCTCACCAAGAATGATACCATGGTATAAAGAAAAAATTTCGATTCCAACAATTGGCTAAGTTTCTGGTGTCATTCAAAGGGGATCCAGTGTCTGTCCACCTGGGATGACGATGCTCGACAAGCCATGCTACTTTGCTAGAGACAGCTTGCACCTGTCACCCTTAGGCTTTCGAATACTGGCCAAGGCTCTTGCTACCCCCATAGTGCCTTTTTTAGGCAAGGCTCAAATGTCAAACCCACCGCCGTAAATAGCACAAGTAACAAAAAACTGAGGGTAATGCTATTCAATGCCAGAAGTCTAAACCTCAAAATGCACGCACTCGAGGCACTCCTCAGTATGGAGAAAATCGATATATGTGCAGTAACAGAAACCTGGTTTAAGGCTCCAGAGAGCACCCCAGCAATACCAGGCTACAACTCATACCATACATTTCGGCTACAGAACCTAAACCGAAATACAAAAGGCAGGGACGTATCCATATTCATCAAGGATATCCACACCTCCAGGTTAGCGGCACAACACGATGCTTCAGAGATCCTTCACGTGCAACTAACAATGGGAAAAACTGCAATTCAAATTGTAACTTGCTACAGATCACCCACCATGTCCCAGGACCCCCATTCTGTGTTTCTGGAAACACTGGGAAACATAAAGGTCCTACCAAACACCCTAATATTGGATGATTTCAATTACCCAAACATTAACTGGGAGAACTACTCAAGTACTAACTCCCTTGCCCAACATTTCCTAGAATTTATAAACTCAAACACCCTGGTTCAAGTGGTCAACACTCCCACCAGAGGTGACAACATATCTGACCTGGTCATCACCAACATAGGCGACCGGTGTTCCACACTGGAGGTCACCTCTCACTAGTTAAATCTGACCATAAATAAATCACTTTGGATATCCACATTCAGCCCCCACCCCCGGACAAGGAAACCACCGTGAAAAACTTTTCAAAAGCAAACTTCACGTTACTTAAGACTGAGGTGGAAAGTTTCAAAGCCCCCATGCTGAAGGATAACTCTGTCCAAGCTGCAAAATCCTTTACTAATGCATTCTACGGGCACCTACAAGAATGCATGGATAGTGCCATCTGAAACAAAACCAAGACTCACTCCTCCAAGAAAAGGAAATCAGTCTGGTGGACTCCTGCCATGAACAAGCTATACAATAGTAGGAGGAAACTAGTACAGAAAAGAGTAAAATCCCAAGAAGGGAAGACATCCCTGATCAGTATTCACAAGAAATTACAATCCCTCATAAAATCATCCAAGGCGAGCTTTGAAAGAAAATTGCCAAGGACTCCAAAGATAACCACAAGGCATTCTTTAGCTATGTCAAGAATCTAAGTGGCAATGTTCAGATCTGCGCAGTTAGTGCAGAATGGCACAAAATACACTGAACCGACCGATATCGCCAACATCCTGGCAGACAGGTTTAGCGCAAACTTCACCCCCCACTCACCCCCAAAAGGGCCCATAACCATATGTTAGAAAAATATGTATTAGTGTATGTATTAGTAATATGCTTAGTGCATTTAAGGGTTGAAAAGGGTTAACACATTTATTCTATTTCACACTGCATAAATCTGTATACACTGCAGAAGCTTTCCAATCTTGTATTGTCATGAAATATGCACAGTTATAATCTTTGCTTATGCTCTGGAAATTTACAGGGAAGCAGATAATTTCTGCTTGTGTCGGGAAAATAATAAATAGATGTACCACTTGTATTAATGATTATGAGATTTAGACAAGGAGTTCTGCTTATGCTGTGAGAAAATACACAGCTGCAGAAGCTATTGATAATAAGAACAAAGACTGCTTGAAAATATGAACTGCAATCAGCATTTACTTGTGTCTAAGTTAGAAAAGTACCTTGAAATGTAACACATGTATTAGAACTACACAATAGAAGCTTGTAGCAGGCTAAAGCCCCCAAGGTCAGGTTGTTTTTCTCAAATGTTTTTCATAAATCCAGTCATGTCAGCGGAAAATCTGAGTAACATCTGCTGTAGAACAATACAGAAAGTTGTGTTTAATTACGTCAACTATAGAAAGCAACCTTTTGTAGAACAGTATAAGAAGAGCATACTTCCTGTTAGTAGTTAGGCAAAATCCTGTATTTGCATGTTTTTGTCTCCTTGCAGCAAATAATTAAATGCCATATCTGAACCTTACGTGAATTGGTCTTTGAAGTTTTTTCCTTTGACACCATACCAGAAGAATGTAGAGTCCCTGAAATCACAGACACTCAGGTTAAAACAGCCCTTTCCAAAGCCAAAAATACAGCATCAATGGGATTGGATGGTGTCCCAGGCTGCATCTTACATGAGCTCAAATACAAACTAACCCCTCACCTAAACACACTGTTCAAACTCAGCCTCTCCACAGGCTATGTACCCATAGAGTGGCGCACAGCAATGGTTATTCCACTCCACAAAGGTGGAGCAACAACAGACCCAGGGGAACTATTGCCCTATAAGCCTGACTAGCTTGGTCTGCAAGGCTATGAAGCGCATCATCATGGAACTCCTTAACAGAGACATTGGGAACCTCCAAACACTGGACCCTACCCAGTTCGGCATTGTTAAGGGCAGATCATGCCTCCTAAACCTGGTGGACTTCTTTGAGACAGTTACCAAGGCTATAGACGAGGGAAAGGTGGTACACACAGCCTACCTAGACCTCGCTAAGGCCTTCAACACCATTCCCCATTCTGGTATTATAGATAAGCTCACCAGCCTGAACATAAACCCCTACATCACAAGATGGGTTACCATCTGGCTCATGGACAGAACCCACATGGTGAGAGTTGCGGGAGCTAGGTCCGACTCTAAACCGGTTACCAGTGGCGTTCCCCAGGACTCAATCCTAGGTCCTCTCCTATTCGGCATATACTTCTCAGAGGTACAGGCAAGCACAGGAGGACTATGGCTGACCAAGTTTGCAGACAACTGCAAACTAGGGGCTATAATTGACTCTCCAGTTGACACAGACATCCTCCAAAAGGGTCTCACTGAGATGGATACCTGGTGTCAAAATCATGGCCTCAAGCTAAATGCCAAAAAGTGCATAGTCATTCCCTTTGGAAAAAACAAAGCACTCACAAACTACCACATAGATGGTAGTCCCCAAGTCCCCTAAATACAGAAGACGTAATAAGGGATCTGGGGACCCAAGTAGATAGTATTCTCACCTTTGATAATCACATTGCCAAAGTGGTTAAAAAATCCTTCTACATGGCCCACCTAATCACAAAAGGGTTCGCATCCAGATCAAAAGAGGTCATTGTGCCTCTCTACTCATCACTCATCTGACCCATCATAGAGTACAACGCCCCATTTGGGATGTACCTTACAAGACACCTGCAACAGTTGGAAAGACCGCAGAAGTACCTCACCAAGAGGATCACTGGCCTCAAACAGATGCCCTATGCAGCTCGACTGAAGAAACTCCAGCTGTACTCGGTTGCATACTGCCTACTCAGAGGTGATCTCTGCCTGACATACAAGGCCATGTCCAACCCAGAATTGATGGACATGCTCCACCTAAAGAAAACCTTATCCTCTCGAGCCACATGCTCTAGAGATCTAAACCACACCACAACAATAAATAGGACGTGCTAGAGGGATAGATTCCTGTCCCAGAGACTTCCCATGCTTTGGAACAAGATTCCAATGTACATTAGGCAGAGCTCCTCGCTAGCACTCTTCAAAAGAAACCTTGACGAGTGGATGGGAAACAGAAAGTTTACCCCGGGGATCACTTCAATGGCTCTGCTGGACAGAGCAACAGGGAACTAATCTAAGGGGTGGCAAAAGCCATCACATTCTGGCTAGGCTTATAAATGCCTTTGGGCAGATAGCCTAGTGCCTACCTATGAACCTAATTTTGCATTATGTGGCTTTTTGAAGATGTTGAGGTTCCAGTGTTCTCCTTTTAATCCAGATTATTGGTAGGATGTTAACCTTTGGTTGCTTACCTTCCTCTTCATCTGCCTTCTGACCTATCAGTTTCCTTCTGTCCTCTCCTTACCCCATCTCCTGTTCTTCTATTACCTCCAGCTATTACATACAGTGTTGCTGTTCCTCCTTACCCATCTTTGTCTACCATGCCTTTCCTGTACATACTGTCCCCCAGTAACACAATTTCTTATATCTCCTGTGATTAGTCCATGTTCTTGTTATCCCAACACACAGACATTGCGTTCTACTCCAAATGCTTCCAGCTCCACCTCCTTCTTACCTATTGGTGGCAGAAAGCCATTCCTTTATTCTCCTTTTTATTATTTATGTTTATTTACTGACCCAAATTGACTTTCTGACCATAGAACATCATTAATGGAGGCCTGGGGAGAAATGCTTGATCATAAAATATACAATTAGATTTGGATACATTTTATAATAAAATTCTTATCAACGTATGTACAGTTATAATTAGCATGTATAGCTAGTAATGGTTTTATAACATTTTAATGCATCAAGCAACTTTATTAAAATAATTAAGATTAAGAATAGGACGTGCTGGAGGGATAGATTTATCACTCAGAGACTCCCTATGCTGTGGAATAAAATCCCGGTCCATGTAAGGCAGAGCACCTCGCTGGCTCTGTTCAAGAGAAATCTTGACCTGTGGATGGGAGATCGTAGGTTTACCCCGGGAATCATCTCTGTGTCACTGCTGGACAGAGGCACAACAAACTAATGGGCACAGTATTTTTTCATATAAGGGGTGGCGTAAGCCACAAAAATTTGGGCTAGGCCTTAGGGCAGATAGCCTAGTATAAACCTATGAACCTATGAACCTATAAGAATAAATAAACTATAACACAACATCTAAAAAGCCAGACATTAAAGACATTTCACATTACTAAGTTAAATATATGCTATAACTCACACTGATATCTAAAGTTTAACCCATCAGGCTAGTCAAGAAAACAGCACTGAAAAGTAAATTAAAGGGGGTTATATAAACAATATAGAAAAATACCCCAGTGCATAACAAAGAGTCAATGCCTGAAATGAGTTACACCATGACCTTGCAGTGTACCACAGCCACAAAGGTGGTAAGAGAATAAGTTAAAATGCTTAAAACAGGTCTGACTGAAGAGTCACAGTGTGACTGTAGCAGACCAGTAGTGCTAATCCCTAAACCCAGTGGAAGTATCAGATGTTGTAGGAACCTTAGGAAAGTAAACATCACTTAAACATTTAATAAGTATCCCAAGCCCAGAATGAATTAGCATTTAAAAAATTATATCTATCCCGTGTCCAAAACTGATTAGCATTTCAAAATCTGATATCTATCCCATTCCTAGAATTCATGATTTGTTAGAAAACTTCAGAAAGGCTCAATACCTGACAACATTAGACTTGATGAAAGGCTACTGATAGATACCACTTTCCCCTGCTGCCAAAGTAAAAACAGCTTTTTGTAACACCTCATGGCTTATTTCAGTATAGAGTGTTACCATTTGGCTTACGTGGAATCCCCAGTTACCTTTCGGAAGCTGATGGATAACATGCCAAAGCCTAACTCCAGCTCTGCTGCAGCATACCTGGATGATGTGGTCTTAATTCTGTGAACTGGGAGTCTCACTAGCATAAGGTATAGGTTGGATTAAATTCTTTATGACAGGTAGGCTTCACTGTAAATGTTAAGAAAAGTAAAGTGAGTATAGTAGGAACCAAATGAAAATGGGTGATATGACTACAACTGGAACATATAGAGAGGTATAGTGTAAACCAAAGGGAAAGGGGTAAAACAACCGCAACAAGAAAACATAGGCGCCACATAAAACTGTCCTGTATCCTCTTTTAAGAGACAGGTGAAGGCTTTTTCTCTACTGGCTGGTTACTACAGAAAGTCTGTGCCTAATTTTGCAGCTTTTTTTTTGTCTTTTGACAGACCTCACAAGAGGGAAAGATCCTGTTAAGATGCAATGGTCTCTTGAGGCAGAAAGATTTAGCAAACCGAAAAATATCCTCTGTTCTGAACCTGTGCCAATAACTTCTGATTTTATTAAAGAGTTTATCTTATATAGTGACACGTCAGAGGTTGATTTGGGGATAGTGCTATCCCAAGGCATTCAAGGTGAAGAGCACCTGTTGTGCTATAGCAACAAGAAGATAAGTAATGCAAAAAAAAAAAAAGAAAAAAAAAGGTATTCAGCCATTGCAATACTGACTTCAGCTAGAAAATGGATGTTTTGTGACTTAAAATGCTATTGGTCAGGCAGGCATTTCAATCTGTTAACAAGTCATGCCCATTTGCACTGGTTAAGTAGACAGACTGATGGTAATACCAAGATGTTCCAGTGGGATGTAATCTCTCCATCCGTTTTAGTACACACTGACACACAGACTCAGCCTACACAACAGAAATGATACCCAAACTCCTGGTTTGTTGGCGGTGGGGAGTAAGAGTAATTGTAACATGTTGGCTATGGAAAATGTGTATATGTCTTTAAATAGTATCCAGAAAGTATACCAGCACTGATTAACACTGACTTGTTTATACTGCAATATTATATACATGCAGCTAGTTTCAAAAGTCAGTCAGCTTTTATCCCTCCTGACACATGTTAAGCAGGAACTGTTTTTTTATGATGCTGTCAGACTGAAAAAAGCACAGTCCTTTCAGAAAATTAAACAGCATACTTTAAAATATAACAAGACTAAAGAGGAATGGACAGCTTTAAAGACATTGCGTACTGACAACAACCTAATTATTATACTAGTTGAGAGGGGATCCAAAGTAGTGGTTATGACGTTTATATTCCTAAGTATGCTAATTTAGTTGTCGCTTGAACAAGCTGTTGTAGATGGTTTCTTAGTGGAATCTGACATATCTCATTTACTTATCAAAATTATTCAAGGACCACGCTTATAACCTCCCAAACTTTCATAAGGGTCTCTATAATCTACCTGGAAGATCTACAGTATCCCTGGTTGGGGGGCCCTCGAAGAGTGTGGGCAATGTTATAGATCTTTTCTTGTAACTTCTAGTTAAATATTTACCCACTTATTTTTGAGAGAGTAGATATCTGATAGAATAACCTTGTTTTCTTTCAATGGTGTGAACACTTTTTGCTCTTCACTTTACTCATGATCAGTCTATATACTTATTTTGAGCATATGTGGGTTTCGAGGTTATTTTTTCCATGAATATGATGTATTGAACATTTTCTTATTGCTTATGTTAAAACTCTGCTTGGACCACAATTCCCTCTTCTTTAATGGAGATTTATTTATTTTTTTATAATTAGGGCATACAGCAATGGGAGCTTCATTTGCCCAGTTATGCTAGTCTGTTTGTGTTTTTTTTAATTACAGAATATGTGTTAGAGACACAGAGATGCATAATGAGAATAATGTCATTTTATCGAAATGTTTTTTGATTAATAAAGGCCCATGTGCCCTGGTTGAGCAATTTCTTATCAGGATCAGTCAGAACAGATTTGGAATCAAGTTCATATATAAAAACCCATATAATGTCTACAGATATTTTAGATATCTTACTATTTCTAAGAAAATAGCACCATCAACAGAACACTATACAGGAAGCCTACTGCTGGTAACAGCTTTCTTTTAATTTCAAGTGCCCATCCCCCACATTTGGAGAATTCCCTTTTGCTTGGAGACATCATCCAAGCTTTTATTATGTACTAATGATTGTAACTTTGAACAACATTCTACTGACGTTACTATTCCCCTTTTATCAAGATGATATAGTACGCAAGATCTTTGTGATGCCCTCCAGAGGGTTATGCTTCCACACAGAACTACAGGGAGGGTGGAATTTGGCAGCTACTGTATGAATACTAATACTGACATCAGAAAAGAAATTTATTTTGTCACCAGATACAATCCTTTTCCTTTATAATGGGTGCAGCATGTATCATTAAGAAGCACTTGAATAAGTCATCCTGTTCTATTTAAGTGTCTTCATAAATAGCTCAAAATTTCATATCAAAATTCCCCTCGCTTATGAGCCGTGTAGTTTGTTCTGGAATCCTTCACAAATAAGCGCTTGACTTGACTATATAAAGAATAATTGTAAGTGCTGTATACTATTCCATTTTTGGGACATCTCTCTCATGCATAAAATAAATGGACATATTGTTCAGTCTTTGAAAACTGGCAAATATCATCAGCAAGGTGTGGTCTATGGGTTGAGGTGCCCCTGTTCCCAATATTACATCCCACTGACTTCAAGGTCAGTAAGAGTCAAAGTGATGGAGCACTTGGCAGACATCCAAAACAAGTCTGATACCAGTGCAATGACACAGCACTTCCTTCCATAACACAGATCCATCAAATTTAAAGTTTAATTATACAGTCTTCCACAATTTAATTTGTATTTTGATCTAATTTTACTCTTGATACAAAGTGAAACATATTCTTTTGGAGACTTTATGCCTTAAAGGAAACCATGACAACTCCTTGTTCGTTTCTTTATTTGCTATGAAGCATCATCAGCTTTTCTGTTTGTCATTGGTGCAAATGTTCAGGTGTTATCTACTGTTGGTCAGTCAAGCTCACTTGTACAGTCGATGCGTATGCAGTTTCCTGTATTCAAAGTCAGTAACCTTGAAGACAATTCATGCCAGGCCACTAGTTGTTTTAATTTTTGGCAATAAAAGTTAAGATCTGAAACCTAGTTCCTAACTCACAGTGTGTGAAATAATTTGCTCTGCTGTGAAAATTTGGAGCCAAGTGGTGGAAAATGTCTGTGTTCTTTAGACTGTATACTGCAGCATGGACAATAATATTAATATTATGAATAATTAACAATATTCTCAAAGGAAGTAAATCAAGTTGCTGTAATAAACAATGGAGTAGTCTAGAGGGCTAAATTCAGAAAGTCCTTTCTTCATTGAAGGATAATCAAAAATGAAGATCTGGAAATGTGAAAAGGAAGAGAGACCAGTCAGGATTAGGTTTACTATCAAAATGTTGAAGCGGACTCGGTCGAATGATCCTATCATCGACCCGCGTTCACGAAAGTCACAATGCCAAATTCAGAGATTGTCGAATTACATTCTGAATTCGGCCTCAGAACAAGCATTAACATGGGTTGAGATAGGGGTGAGATTTGTACTTTGACAATGCTGGAGTTCGACATTGTCACCATTCGACTTCTGGACTTCGTCAAAGTCGATTCGACCGAATCTACTTCAGCATTTTGATAGTAAACCTCAGGATTAACCTGTGGAGTGCAACTAGTGGATTATACCTTATGTAGTACCTTCTTTTAGAGGTGAAAGTAGGCCCTGGGTGAGGCATGAAGCCTGACACATTCTTTTTGGCAACCTGTACCCTGGAAGGGATGGGAAGACTAGACACTGTTATGAAGGTACTGTTTGCTTTATTTTGGAATAGCAAAGCCAACTGAACTACTATTTTAATTTGCAGAATTTGAATATACCTATATTTTACATATGTCCTGCTTCTAGTATCTACTTGGACTTAAAATATCACAATATATGTCTATATGTATATATATATATATATATATATATATATATATATATATATATATATATATATATATGTATACACACACACACACACACACACACACACACACACACACACACACACACACATACACACACAAATAGAACAAGATAATAGGATGTCTTGTATAGTAAATTAAATATGTGATAGTCTGGGCTGTGTGAATAACTTTCAAGGCTTGAATTGTATTTGAACCATTGTACTATATTTAATTCATAATCTTTCTCCTTGACACTCTTGTAGGTCCTGCTGCTAATGATCTTAATACTCTCTTAATATTTCACTGTTTCACTGGTATAATGTTAATTTTTCTAGAATGTTTTTGTCCCCAGGCCTCTGCTGAAAAGGAGTTTATTCCAAACACAGTCAGACTTTCCCAGTAAACAAAGGCAAACATAAATAAATAAAATAAACATATAAATGCATAAATAAGAGAAGAGCTGTAGGCATGGGATAAGAACTAAGTTCTCATTCTCCAGAGTATCAGATATTTCATTTAATATGCCCCAGGCTCTCATACTGCATACTGTCTATTTACCTGTTATTATGTAGGCTTGTGCGCATGCACAAGCATCACATTGTCCCAGTGATGCTCTTTTGTGGTTTGTGGACAACATGCAAAGTAATCGTAGCTTCAGATAGGCCTTTATCAGATAAGTGCTGCTGATATTAAGAATTACACTGACTTGACAGTTTGAAAAAGTTGCAGTGGCAGGTTCAAATAAATCTTTCAAAACATGACTTATACATCTGTTAGTGTTATCAGAGATAGTAAAGCCAGACATGGAGAAATAGCAAACAGAGGAACACACACAATGGTAACCTGAAGGGAAGATAGGTGGGGATGAAGAAGGGCGTTTGCCTTTCTTTTTTTAAACCCATTTTGTGTTGGCGTTTGCCACAGAAGCAGTAGCTGAATGCAGTGACAGTACAGTTCTTGCTACTATTAACGAGGTGGGCATCTTGTACCATGAGGTTGAAAGGATATGACTGCCATTCTTTTTCGTTGAGGCAGAAAAAGTCTGATAGTTAGTGCAGAGGATTAAAGCTATGTTATTAAAATACTGTTTCCTGTAATATGGGGTATGGTTTTTGACCTGTAAGCCTTCATTTGGCCATTGTTTGACTGAGCAAGTCAGTTTACCACACAGTGCACCTGGATTGACATTGAACCAATGAACTTATTAAAAAAAAACAACAACAATATGTGAAATTCTTAATGCAGTACTGCAATGTAAAATGTTGCATAATTGAAATCATTTTTGAATAGAGTATCTTTGTTTAGCATCACCATAAGGAACAAATAAATGTGCCATTTTATTTTTTTTTTTATTTTTTTGTCCTTGAATCATCATTTGGCCTTACTACCCAGTACCCAACATCCACCCTGGATCTACAAGCCTCTCTGATTCTCTGGACATTTTCCAATTAACTGAGGCTGGTCATGGAGTCTAAGGGCATCCTAGGAGTCTTGGCTGTCATCATTCAGCTCTGTTTTTTTAAATTACTCCCTGCCTGCCACTCCCTCCTCCCAGTGTGGTAACAGTGATGCTTGAGGGGTGGGCATGCAAATGGGCGTATCACCCTATCTCTGTGGTAATTCAGGCAGGCCCATCACCCTTATCTGTCCTCGAGTTATGACCCTTCAACACAATGACCCCAGCTTCCACCAGTGATTGCTGCAGGGGAATGGCCACATAAAAGCCCCCTCCCTCAGAATGGATAGTCTCATCCCTTCCTGCCACTATATCAGTCATCTGAGCTGATAATCAAACCTGGGTTGACTGGGTTGTAACCTAGGCTTTATCCCTCTATGTCACTGAAGAGGTTAAATGTATACCTTTGATGTGGAAATTAAAATGCTTTTGGTGCACTCAGGAACACTTGTTTATTTTATTCAACATCAAATATTGATTTTGGCAGACAATATTGCTGTACAATTTTTCAGTTCATGATTATTTGCAGAACGAAACATCAGAGTTTCAATCTCAAATACTTTTTTTTTGTAAATTATTTTGAATTTATTTTGTCTCACTATATGCTTGAAGATGTATTGCAGAAAACAGTTCTGTTCTTAAAGTGTATAAAACAAAAGGGTATCATGGTATTGCAACACATTCATAATAGTGCTATGCAAAACAGTGTTACTGACAGTACAAATTTAGAATATTGCAGTATTATTTTAGTGTATATTGCATAAAGCAATGGTATTGTTAATGTGCATTGAACAAATGATTATCATGGATTAACAGTACGTTCATTATGGTGTGGGGTACTCCTAAACAGTGTATGCAGTGTGTGGTGCAATTACTGATAGCACTGAAATTTGGAGGTGATGCAGATATTAGAGCAATTTACAGATTACAGAAACCTTAATACATAATTATACACAAAGCCTTTAACCAGACCCATGCATGGCAGCTATCCTCAACAACAGCACAGACACATTAGCTCAGAGTGCAGGACAGCCATGCACAGGCATATAATGTCTAAAATAACAATGTCTTTCTGTGGCGACCAACAGTTCACCCATTTGCGATCTTACATATAATTTGTCAGCATATATAAGCTAACATATTACTTTTAATGATGTCAGTGGAAGGCAGCCTGTATAACGTGTCATATGTACTGTGTTCATTATTTGTATAATTTGCTCGGCACACAGACATCTGCAGTGTTGTTAATCATTGCTGCCTTGTGATATGGAATTCCAACTTTTAGTTATCACACTGAAGGCAGAGGCACACATATGGAAAGAAATGCATATCAGTGGCTTTGGTGTTTCTATATGTGACACAGTGGCAAACAGTTTCACCGCTTATGCACTGCAGGACCACATGCAACATCAATAAAATTTATAAAGTTGCATGGGTCATTGTTAATGCATATGGACTAATAGATACATGCACATCATTACAGCTGAGAAGTTGTTATAATTGCTGCTGCGATTGATTGCTGCATTTTCACATGGCTGACTATTACCAGCTCTGAAGTTTGCATGTGGACAGTTGCTTGGTTGTGTTGCATCTGGACATTCACATGCTGAAATCCAATGTGATTTGCTTTCCTGCTGACACTGAGTTGAACTTTCCAAAATTTGGGGTATTGCTCTCGCATACTATACATACATATTCTTCAATTTGTAGGATGAACAGGGTTGGTTTCAGCATGTCAGTTTATTTTTTTCCACAGTTTGCACTGCAGAGGGTTCTGCCTCAGGAAGTCTGATATCATGCATGGTTCTAATGTTTCTGAATGGCATACTGTGGTGTCCGATTGGCATCTGCATATTTACTGTTTACCCGGCCTTCAACCTGTATGTGGTAGTGTATGTAGATATTCCAGACAGTTGGGACACTTATGTGACTTATATAAGGCTGTGGTATGTGATTTCTGTTGCACACTGGCCTTATACAATTGAGCACAATGCTCATGAATGCTTTTCACTGTATAATATCACAGTGTGCTTAAATTTATTGTGCAAAACAGTGCTACTATTAGTGTGAATTGAAGAAAGACTATCATGGTGCAGCAACATATTTGTTATTATGTGTATTGTGCAAAACAATGTGACAGGCACTGTGAAATTAGAATGTAGTAATATTGTTTGAACAGAGTGTGCTACTGTGCTTGTGGATTGAGCGAGTGGTATATATGTTCATTGCAATATGTGCTTCCCAAAGCAGAACTGTTGTCAGTGTAAATCTTAAAGGACAATGTTACATCTGTATTACCAAGACTATGTCTGGGATTTATAGGCTACATGTCTGTGCAGTGCTAAATGGTGTGTAGCCTGTAGTGCAACATGGCCCACAACTAATCAGATGTGTAAGTTGGGCATGCATAGTACCAATATACTGAGGAAAGGATAGCATAGAAAATGGTGGTGTCATGTTAAGAGAGGGGTAGTGTTTGTCAGGTCTGGTGGACAAGCAGCCATTCAAAAGTCTGCATGTTTGATGTGCATGTTAGCATAACAGAGTTCATGTATGCTCACACATGCAATAATGTGCCACAGTGCCACTGCTCATGGTCATCTATATAGCCCAGTAATGGTCAACTTTTATTGGTCCCATGTAGTGCCATGCAGGAAAGGGGGAGGCAGGAATGTGGAAAAATAGATGACAGCACATCATGGTAACATTAAGGTAATAAAAGGGGGTATGTTTTTTTATGGGATAGAGTCCCATTTACAATATATAGCAAAGAAGGGTATGTGGATATGGTAGAGAGAAATGGTTGTAAATAAGATAGAGTAGAAGTAAAAAGAAACAGAGGCATACACATAAATAAACTTAAAATGCGGATAACATCAGGTAGGGATGGTGCACACACACAAAAGATGTGGACACTGGATAGACAAATACAGAGGGTAAATAACTGGTGATGGGCAGGGATAGACAACAAAGAGGGTATGGTGAAAGATGCACAAGTAAGTGGAGAACCTGGATGAGGGTAGGGCATGGTCCATGCAGGGACAGGCAAGCCAAGATGGCAGTATACCCAGCCATCAGTAACCTATTTGATTGATGACATGGACATATTGCTCTTCCTATGGTCTGTTGGATGAGGCTGCAATCTGTATGACTTGCCAAGCCATACCAGAATGTTCTTCCTGGTGCTGAGCTGTGAATCCATTTGACAGTGCACCTTGTAGAAACCATCCTCCACAACTGATGCCATGACAGCATGGGTGACCCTCTGGGTCACTGTCAGAAGAGGAGCCTCCTCCTGAGAAGTGGCCACAAGGTCATCAGTGATCCCTCCACATTACCTATAACTGCTGTGACCTCCAAGCCATATCCACTCAGTCTAGTTTACTTGAGGAGAAAAATGGCAGCCCCATGATTACAAATGTACGTTCAGACACCATGTAACCTGCAACATAGTACTGCAGTGTGGCGCTACTAAATGCCCAAATGCTCTTAGTGTTGCAGTGTGCCACTACCAAGTATCCACAATGGTGTACCATGATGCTACAGGTCTAAACAAACTGTGTGCATGAGCATAATATTCGCATGCTTTCTTTCATCATGTTGAACATGAATAGTACTGGCTAGTGTAGGTAATAAATACCATTTCAGCAGCAGTTCTGAGACAGTGGCATAAATAATTTGTTAGCATAACCTCCATGCTAAGAGTCTTTAGTAGTATTATATAAAGTGTCAGCATTGTTTTTTGTGATAATTCTCACAGACAAACAACTCTGGAATTGAAGGATTTACATAGCAACTCTGTGCACTTGGATATGGAATTATGAGGGATGAATGCCCATCTGGTGCTCTACCCCTGCACCATCATCAACACATGTGGTGGATAGTAGTAACAGTGATACCGATGCTATGGTGTATGTATGCATGGAAACATAACTCAGTGGCATTCCCCCATCATAGCTCTGTGGCAGAGGACACCCTGGGGTCATGGGGCACTTAGAGAAGGACATGCTACAAGGGATGTGATGAACTATTTACATAGGATGAGGCATGGAGACAATTTATAAGAAGAGTTGTAACAGGCTGTGCACAGCACCACATGGGACCAATAAACAGATGGCTATTGTTACAGTGTGTACATGTGGCAGATGGGCAGAGAAGTACTTGGGCCTATTACCAGATGTATAATAGTGGAGGTGGAGAAAGTAACTGTAAGTCAATTACATTATTCTAAAACATCTAAAACCTTTTGGAGGTCACTACTCAGAAGACAAACATTCCCAACATTGCAAAACACAAAAACATTTTTTGCAGTGGGACGGGGACAAGCCACCAGACCCCTTGAAAGTATGTTCGTGCATATGTGTGTGTGTGTGTGTGTGTGTGTGTGTGTGTGTGTGTGTGTGTGTGTGTGTAGGTGTATTGTAGTGATCTAATGTTCAGAATATAAAAATTGAAGATATTGATAGAAATGTCTGAAATGCAACATATCAACAAACTCAGTGTCATAGCAGAGATGGGTACATGCCCTTTTTCCACTATTGTGTAACCTTGGAATTGTTGTATATCAATAGCAAGTGGTATGGTGTACGGCCCCCATGTAGGGGTGATAAAGTACTAAAACATTGGATTTGGATGTGCGCAGTTCCTGTCAATATTTTGTGTTTATATATTTTTGTCATTATTTTGAGTAGTGATATTATCAACATTAGATCAATTTAAGTACACCCATAATGGCAGCTGAATTTAGACACTGGTTCACCAACCCCTAGACTCAATGGTTATAAATCAGTAACAAGCGTGCTGAAATTAAGATCTGCAGAATTTTGTTTTTTTTATTTTTTTTCATTTAACGTATATATCTTTTTGGTGTTTTATTTCATTATTCAGTTTTTATAACGTTTTTTACACATACACAGACATATATATTTAGCATGACTTTGTCATATGATCTGTTAATGGCATGAACACTTATAAGAGTATTTAATGGTGGGTTATGAGTTTCCTGTTAGTCTAGATGAAGTCCTGATAATTTTAAGGATGAAAGGATGAAAGCGTTCAACTGTTTCATTAAAGAATTTTATTACCGAGTGTTCTGACTCACTTCAGCACAGTATTTCTCTGGTTAGTTTTTTTTTTTGCTTTTTTGTATATATGTATATATGTACACACACACACACACACACACACACACACACACACACACACACACACACACACACACACACATATATATATAAATATATATGTGTGTGTGTGTGCGTGTGTGTGCGTGTGTGTGTGTGTGTGTGTGTGTGTGTGTGTGTGTGTGTGTGTGTGTGTGTGTGTGTGTGTGTGTGTGTGTGTGTGTGTGTGCGTGTGTGCGTGCATGCGTGCATGTGTGTGTGTGTATGTGTGTTTGTCTTTGTGTGTGTGTGTATGTACAAACTCCAAGATTATACAAACTTGCAGAAGTGATTATTTAACATTCAGTTTATCATTCTTCTCAAAGTCTAAGTGCCATTGCAAGACACTAGCAACCTTCCAGTAACTATTAGCAACCTTCCAATAACTATTAGCAACCTTCCAATAACAATGTTCAAGTCAACTGGTTATTGATAAACAGTAGGTTTCCCAAAAATATAAAGAAATTTCTAGATAATGATGTCTTACCTCACCATGGCAAGCATGTTTCTGAATTGCAAATGGGCACATCACTCTGGAAGAGCATGAGCCATATGAACTTTAATGAATTCCTGGGTCAATATCTATTTGTTATATGGCTCAGCTTTCAGGGAAATAGGATAGGCTGTAAAAAGGTAAATACTTAGAGTGATAGGAACTAATAAGAGGTTATATCAAACAATGGTAATGAGCAGATGATGCATTGTCTAGTTAAAATAAGAGCAGGCTGTGCAGGAGGTTGATGAGGTATAAAATGAATATGTAAAAAGGAAAGGGTAGTATGAAATATGAATAATTTTAAGGGAGTTATATAGTTGTATTTAAAAAAGAGATTATATGTGAAGGGGATAAAAATTTGTATGGGCAGTAAACAATATTTTAAGTTTAAAGTTTGGGAATGTTATACGAAAAAGGAAAATGTTGAATGCAAGATACAGGGAGCAAGAAATTGTAGTTTAAAGTAGCCTGAGAGGTAGACAGTGTGAAGGACAGGGTATTTTCAATAGATAGGCTTTGTGTGATTTTTTTTTAGGCAACAGCGGTATTTACATTAAATATTGATCTTAGAATAATGTATAATTCTTTCAGAAGTATTATTAAATAAGCTGAATCAAGTGAAAAGAGAGCTGTGTAATTGAGGAAAATATGGAGCTTAAATATATATATATTTTTAATTTTCTATTTATTCATTTAAATTTGTCTAGAAGGGTAGAACTCTAATCTTAATGGAATAGGGAATAGACCAATTCTAGTCCCAGACTAGAAGTACTGAAAGTATCCAAACATAAAAAAGGAAAATGGTGTCTTACAATGAAGTAAAGATAGTTACAGGTGAATAAATTCAAACAGGAAATTTAACAGCTCAGTATCACACTTAAAGGGTAGTATAAAACTGATTACTACACCATTTCATATAGTACTACATATTTATACATATACATTAAAGTGCCTAAATAAATAAAGTATATTTATAAACAGGGATGAGTGGAAAAGAAATTGAGGAGGGCAAACAATATGGGTGAGATAGAGGTCAGAGATTAGCGAAGGAGATAAACCAGTTGTGAAGTGATAGCCTACTGACAGCTGACTGTTACATTTGTGAATATGATCTAAACAGAGGTGGATGAAGGTGTTATCATTCATGTCCTGAATAATTAAATTTCACTAAAAATGGTTTAGCATATCACAAACCATGTGTTTTTATTGTTAATAAATGAATCATTTATAAGGGAATTAGAAAAATATAACAAAAGAACATGTAGCAGGAATATTAAGTAAAGAGATGACAGTCAGAAGAGGGGGTAAAAAAATGGATGTATGTGATATGGAAATAATTTATGGTATGAAAGGTTAAAGTGGCAGAAACATAACAAATATATATATATATATATATATATATATATATATATATATATATATATATATATATATATATATATATCTTGTAGATAGAATAAAATTATATGGAATAAGTATAAGAGATTTGTTTTCATTGCTAAAACAAGGCATGGCAAACAGAATAATATTAAGAGTGATGTGTTAAGAATAAAGAAATGAACTTATTCTAGAAGTTCTAGAATAAATGTGTAACACATAAAAGTTGATTTACCAAAAAGAGTTTGTGCTGAAAGGTAGTCTGATGTGAAATGAAAAAGAATAAAGAAGGTGTGGGAGGGTGGTGTATGACAGGAAACAAAAAACTTGAAAACATGCATTTGCTATTTTATTTATTTATTTTTGTCCCTCATGACTGCCAGCTGTCAGGTGTGTTTAGACACCCCTACTCAATATTCCACTTTAACCTCTTTCAATTCCTCACACCTGTCTGACTTACCCCCTTAGACTGGAATTCCCCTGAGGGAGAGGGAGGGGGGGTGACCATCTCAATATAAGTGTCAGGATGAAGGAGGACTGAAAGGAGATCAGAAACAGCAAGTGCCATCTACACATGTGTATCAAAGATTTCTTGTCAATCCTACCTGGGCAGAGCTTATGGTAATGTCTTGAGCATCACGGCACATAGTTATCTGCAGGTGCCATTGATGTTGAATTCTACAACTATCTACTGTGTCATCAAACCACTCCCCTCTCACCAGTGTAGTGCCAGGTCACAGGCAGTAACCCCACCCTCCCTTTCTGAATGGACAAGTTGACAGTTACCACTCGTTTTCTCTCACTCAGCTCTTCCCATGCCCAAACCACTAATCAAACTTGGATCATTCACATTCAGGTCTCCATTCCTGTGTGCAGAATTGCCAAACAAAACATGTATTTTTAAAGGATGCATGCTAAGGATTTTTAGAATTTAAACAAAATCTGTCTGACCACCCAGCTTCTCAGAAATGACCAAAATAATGATTAATTATATGGACATTATACTGTTCACAGACTTTCATTTGTGTAATTTTCAGTTTACAATTTATAGAAAACCTACCCTTTCCAATAGTTATTTGTATTTTAACAGTTGTTATCCTTATAAACAAAAAAAAGTTTGGTCAAGGGACATATGGTCAGACTAGCAAGAATAATTTCAGATGACAACACTTTTATTTTGTTAATGAATATATTGGTTGAATTGTTTTTAGCTAGTTGTTATCCTAATGTGCTTGAGAACATTAAAAATGAGATTTCAAGTGGGAGGAAGGATAAGTTTAGGCCCATTTTGGGGGTTGGATTGCATTACAGCCATTCAAGCTACAGTAATAAATACAATGGTAAAGGGTATAAGAGCAGCTTGATTATGAAATATGATCAAGAAAGTCAAATTATTGTGCCATTCATACATAAGCATTGGGAAATCATCTTGTATGAAAAATTATTAAGCAGCAGGTTAGTCAGTAAACCTTGCATCACTTATTCTAGAAACCTCAACATTAATGAAAGACTAGAAAGAAGTACTAAATTTGTTGGAAGAAAGTATAGTACTTTAAGGGATGGCACCAGGAAGTGTGGAGCCTGCCCACAATGTAGATTTGTATATGTGGGTCATGAATTTTTTGTTAACAGTGTTATTTACAGGATTACATTTCACTCTCATTATGATTGTAACACTGGTGTGGGTGTATTTGTCATTCTGTGACTGGTGTTCTAGTTTTTATGTTGGGTAAATTTGAATGTAAATTAAGAGTCAGAATGCAGGAACATCTTTATGACATTAATGCCAGAAGAGGTTCAAATGTTCTTTTTAGACAAAAGTTGATTTGTGGAAACAATAAGATGTTTTATTTTTTTTTATGCTGGAACAATTAGTACAAAACCCCAGCAGTGAACCCTGGGAGCACACCTCATAGTATCAGGAAATTTTGTGTTAGTTAAGGTTAAATGCAAAAGAACCTCCAGGGTTGAATTGTGCAATTTCCTTGCAAAGTGCTTGAAAACTGTGGGTTGCTAAATTATCGATTAAGTTTTTATGTTTTTTTTAATGTTTTTAGATCAATTTTACATTGGTGCATATATCTGAGTATCCACATGAAGTGTTTAGTTGACTGAACTACTGTTGTTTTAAAACATCTGGTACAAGTTCTTTAATCAATTGTTAATTTATTAATTAGCTGATTTGTAATTTAAACAGTCATGTGATTAATTATACTTATTTATGGAATATGAGAGCTTAGTATCCAGTTATGATTGAAGACAAAAGCACTTAACTGGAGTACAAACTGGATTTATATTAAAATAAAACCTGATTTCACTTGTTTCTGTTTGTTTCGGTCATTTCTGAGGAGCTGGGTGGTGAGACAGATTTTGGTTACAAGTTCATATTGTGCTGGCTTTGTCCTGGTGTTTAGGTTTTTAATTTGGGGATATTCTTAACTAAATGAACTATATGTAAATAGAAAAGAAGGGGTTAAAAAGCTACCTGGGGTGATCACTTCCATAATAAAATGGTCCTTCTGGAATTTAAGATGTATTTTTGTTTTATGTAGAAAAGGAAATGGTTTTACATGCAAAAGAAATAAAATTGCTTATGTAATTAAAATTATGAGGGGAAGAAGAAATTAAAAATATGAGATGAAAAATACTGCAGTTTACCTGTTTTAATTTCTCCAAGTCTTTTTGGTTTCTAATACCATGACAGGAATGGACTCCATTTTTAGGTCAGGATATAATTAAAGTTCGTGAAATTAGTATTGTTTCAATCTTTGATGTTAGCCAAAAGGGCTCTCTGCAGCACCTGTAATATGCCCAGAATTGACTCCTCCTGTAATTCATATGGGGTTACATGTATTGGTAGCACATCTAAATAAGACTGCAGATTCCTTTTTATTAGACCTGTTGCTCCTACTACTATTGGAAATGTCTGTGTATCTTTCTTCCACATTGCTCTCATATCTTCATGCAAATCCTTGTATTTATGACTTTGTGTCCTTCTGTATATAAGACATTGTAAACGTTGGGTATAGCAATTTCAGTGATTAATGCTATGTTCATTTTTTTGTTCCTGGGCTACTATGTCTGGTTTTCTTATATGTATTTTTTAACTATTGGGAATGGGTGATCCCATGTGATATAAACGTTATCATTCTCTACAATGATTTGTGGTTCATATTTCCAATGATTCTCAATTACTTCAATATTGTAGTGTTTGCACAATTCCTAATGCAACAGACTTGCCACATTATTGCATCTTTCCGTATACAGGTTGTCTGCCATGAGTGTGTCATACCCAGCAACAAGATGCGCAACTGTTTCCAGTTCTTTTTTTACAGAACCTGCTTTGGTCTGTTTCTTTCACATGTACATAGTCCTTTGTAAACCAGCATGTACATAGTCTACTATCCTAGTCTGCCAGTTATTAACCTTACATCTTTTGGTTTCAGTTCGCCTCTTCTTAAACATTCCAGAAACAAATCCTGATTGATTTGAGGGTGTTCCAGGAAATCTGTATATGTGCCACAATATGTACGCCTTTTCCACATTTCTTTCCTTCTAATATCATCCTTCTCTGTATATTCTTTATTTTTCTTTTTGGAAAATTCATTTGCTGTCTGATTTTTGTCTACTTCTGATCTGATTTTCATTTCTACTTGATATTGAAATGCTTCTGCAAAACTAAGCAGGGAAATCATCTTAGACTACTTCTCATGTTTTAAAACTTTCACTACATTTAGATCTGATGATGTTAGCAGATATGTATGCAGTCCCACGACTGCAGATCTATATATGTAATCAATTTTGAGGAAGCCCATACCTCCTTCAGAACAAGGAATATATAATCATGGTATACACTGATTTATATATCATTTAATAAGAATGAAGCATATTTATTATTTTCCTGTCCAACTGATCCAGTACAGATACAACAAATGGAATGCCAACAAAGGTGCCTTATGAAAAGGATACAAGGCTAAAACAATATGTCCTACATAGATTGACTCAAAGCCCTGTCACTATACTCAGTACCCTACAGACTGATTGTTATTATTTAAAAAAATTAAATCTAGATACAAATGAAGTTTGCTAGAAAAATGGTAGATGATACAGATAAAAGAAGGGAAGGAAAAGAATGAAGGTTATAAATGTTAATATCTTGGGAACAGGGAAAGCAAATTCTAAAAGACGTGGAGAGGGAGGGAATATGGTCAGACATGTTGTCATAAGACATATGTTCCATTATACAACGACCCCTCATTAATATTCAAAAATGTGCACGCTGATTGGCAGCGTGCACGTTGTAAATCTGAGTTATAGTAATGGAAAAAGGTCCGGCCACCCGGACTTTTTCCATTACTATAACTCTTTTTTTTTTACAGCAACGGAGAACGCAAGATCTCTGTTGCTTTTTTTAAAGCTGTCTCGCTATGTTAAACTCCTTTAACATAGCAAGACAGTTTGTAAAAAGCAACGGAGATCTTGCTTTCTCTGTTGCTTTTTTCAAAGCTGTCTCGCTATGTTAAACCCATTTAACATAGCGAAACAGTTTGTAAAAAGCAACGGAGATCTTGCTTTCTCCATTGCTTTTGTCCACAGCTCTGATGTACTGAGTGGGCATACACATGCGCAGTACATCAGAACTGCAGTAGAATACCAGACAGCTGTGGAAGGGTAGCAAGGAGGCATTATACAATGCCATTATTTAAGAAAAGTAATTATTTTTTTTCTTAAATAATGTCATTGTATAATAGCAATAACCCACTTCTGGGTGTGGGTAATGCTGGATTTACCAATGGTTGGCTTTGTTTGGCCACTTGGGCTTCGCCCTTGTGACCAAACCACACCAACCATGGGTAAATCCAGCATTACCCACACCCAGGCGTGGGTTATTGCTATATTAGTCTCCCCGTTTCCCCTTTGTATTAGTCTGGGCTGCAAAGATGGTATCCTCCACAAGATGATAAAACTGTCAGTTAATAGTTTTGGTAACTACACTCATCAAACCATTATTGTGGAGTGCTAGGCTTGGTCCTAAGAAATTATTTATATTCCTACTGAAATATAAAATTAATGTGTTACGTTTTTAAGAAATCATGCAATACTGAAAGCAAATCAGTCACTCTTAATTCAGTGTTATGAAGAAATTTGTATTAAAATTAAATAGCAAGATGGCTCACGTCTTTTACTGAAAAATCTGAGATTGTTTATTTGTTTGGTGTTATATGGAAATGTATTTCACATAATAGTAAACGTTACTATACTGTTTCTGTACCTCTCAACTGTCTCAGATCTTGACTCAAATTTTAGCGTTGCCCCTCTTAAGCCCTTCTAAAACTGGTGACTTTTGGAAATAAGGTGCCGAATTACACTTAATAAAAAATTACAATATTTAGAATTATAGATTTCTTTTACTTCAGCAAATGTATATTAATTTACCTTCTCATATTCTGTTAAAGTGAACAGTACTAATGCTTTAAATGTGTCCCTGATTTTTCCCAATTACTTCTGGATTTGTATCTTATTCTGTTGAGATTTGTCCCTGCATCATTAAGAGCTATGACTGTTTCCATCCGCATGAAATATAACGTTAGGGCATTTTTGGAAAAAGGATCTTTCTCGGGAGCAAAGAGTTTAGAAATGGCGGCTGGTAATTACAGGGTGTGTGCATGACAGTAACATGATAAGACAATAGTTGAGTATAACAGTGGTGAGAAGTAAGGTGATGCTTTCTAGAACTGGGAGGCAATTCCCTTTAGTTAAGGAGATACATTGATATTCCCAGCTTCTGTTCAGGGACACTGATCTGCATATTTTACTTAAGGAGCTATATTGATATTCCCAGCTTCTGTTCAGGGACACTGATCTGCATATTTTACTTAAGGAGATACATTGATATTCCCAGCTTATGTTCTTTGACATTGATCTGCATATTTTATTCAGAAAGATTTTTATCTGGCAAGCTTAGTAATCACACTTAAAAAGGTAAAGTCAAGCTTATGAAGTCCTAAATTAGCAAGGCAGCAAGAAAGAAATAGAAAAAAGCTGCACTGAAGATACTAAAAGCAACAAATAAAACAATGCGTAAGAATATTTCTTGGAACTGTCTTTTTGGCAGGATTTGTGCAATCACAGAAAATGTAATAATGAGATTAATAAACAACGTGGCAACCACGCCATGTGGAAACAAACATCAATGAGTGAAAAGGATTAGCATTCAGAAAAACACAATTAGTGCAGCAGATGAGGGCGGACATATAGCTTAAAGTAATTCTCATACAAAACAAGTCATACCAAAAGTGCCTGTAGAAAGAAACATATCATCCAAAAGAAAGAAAAGCATCTTACTAGGAACTTCTATGTATGGTAGAATGAATCCAGGTATGTTTGCCATGTTTGATAAAATCTGCCCCACAGTTTATCCCACGTGTTTACCAAAATATGGAAACCTGAAGGAGCTTTTAGCATCCTAAAATTAACAATACATATAAAGTACAGGCAACAATAAGAATAAAGAGTAGTGGCAAACTGTAACATCACATGACTGAAACAGAGCTATAGAGATAAACTTGCCTAGGCATTTAATCCACTTTCTTTTAGTTAAATGGCCCACAAGTCTACCATTTGGTAGTAGTGACTGTGTTACTGTATTCTGAATGAAGATGAGGATCCTTTGTTGCACAGGCACTGGTCAAATAGAAAACATTTCTTCAGTAAAAGAATGCATGAAAAATAGTCTGACTGCATGAACCACCTCAGTCAGCGATGCTAGTCAGTAAGTTGTAAGCGTACCATTTAAAGCTTCTCACCCCAGAAAAACGTCTGCGTATTTTTGTCTGTTAGACTGAGGCCATGCTAGGTGGTCTACATGTACACTAAGGCAAAAAGAACTAAAAGTCCCCCTTTAGGGAAATGTAGAGTACAAGGACTTATGTGCTTTCATTTACAGGGCTAAAAAGAAACCAAAAATGAACAGCTGTCACATCCAAAGAAGCTTTAAAATGAACAGCTGCTGAGTAAAGTTATAGTCACTAGCTTCCATAGACTCCATTCGCTTTCATCTCAGCCCAGTGACTTCCAGTGCTAACTTACCCACAGTAAATGAAACTTGCCCAAGATAATTTTATATATGCACCCACCGACATGCACACACACATTAATGGACCCACAGACATTGCAACATATCACAAAAACTCATTTTTTATAGCTGTGCAGCAGACACAACTTTTCATAGTGTTTGTCAGATATTAGAAACAATCTGCAGAGGTGGCAAGATGAAAAGCAACAGACAAAACTGCAGGGCCCATGAGATACTGTGACAGAAAGGTACCTACATAGCAGAGATAGCAATGTAATATATAGTAACAGACTACTAATCTAAGATTATGAAATTACATTAAAGAATCCCTTTAAAGCTAAGTCAGATACACAAGGAGGGAAACTAAGGTAGACGATTACAGCACACCTTAAACTTTATATGACATGGGCTTGTGTGCAACAGTGTCACATTCCACACACCAGATACACAGGCAGATCACACGTCTGCTGAGACTGTACAAGCAGGCGCAATATCAGAGTTCATCAGAGGATAAGTGCATTAATGAGGCTATGAGATGTCCACATACGGTGATGCGAGGTGAAGATGTACAAAAATCACTAACCTTAATAAGACTGTCATTAAGATCCTTACAAAAGACCTCATGACAATGGCTACACAGGCTATCTCTTCTTGTCATTTTCAGTTGTTTTGTTGGTTGTGCCATGACCTTCAGACCTCACTTTGACAAGAAAAACATCACATAAATAAATGAACAAAATCTGTTCTGTAAGGACCTTTTTAGTTGCAGGAGGGAGAACACAAAAAACAACACCCACCGGCATAGACTATTAAACTACGAAACTACCTCCTGCTGTCAATCTGCACATGAATGATGGAACATTCATATTTAGACATTTAGCCTTGCACCTTAAGCATTACATAGACTTCGCAATAACAGACTGGTGCATTAGGTTAGCTCTTCTCGCCCACAGGGATAAATGTGGCCTATATGTTATATATTCCTGGTCAATAGTGTTAAAAACACCAAATGTATTCTGCCATTCAAAAGAGAACATTTCTGTGAAGAAAAAAATGTGAAAGTGCAGGCATTCAAGTGAAAATTCAATCCTTCACAGTACAGAGCCTCAGAAAAGTCTTTTAAATGACCCTTTTTATCATGGTGCCATGTCTGTACCTTTCTGAACACTGAGACCTGGTAAGAAAAATAGATGTATGTATACATGCAGTTGAGTAATGTTATTACTCATGGTGTGCTTTGTTCTTTTGTGCAAACTGACCTTATCAGGGAAGAAGTAAAGTGTGCATTGTGACAGGTGGAACCTTATTTCAGAGGCAGAAATGGAAATCAAAGAGACTGTACAGGTATTCACTTAAAAATGCACTAATCATTGAAATAAGCGGCGAACAACCTATTCAGATCTTTATGACTGGATGTCATTTAATCTATATTGTCAAGACATTGCCAAGTTGAAATCAAATGAGCAGAAAAGGGAAAGGAAGAAGAAGAAAGGCCGCAAACCATGACATTTACAGCACTGTGTTTGAATACTCTATACTGAGCACACTAACCAAGTCAGAACATGAAATTAAGTAGGAGAGGGGAGCTATTTTCTTATTCTCTGTTTACAAGCGCATTCTTATGCAAACCATGCCTAGGGGGAGCTAATGTCTTGCATTCTGCTTATGACTGCATTTTTATGTAATAGCATGTGTATCTATATCTATTTATCTCTCTCTCTCTCTCTCTATCTTTATATATATATATATATATATATATATATATATATATATATATATATATATATATATATATATATATATATAAAAGGGTCCCCTTCAGTCGATCAAATGGTTACAAGTTTGAACCATATATGGCCGAGACCATATGTTCGAACTTGTAAAAGTTCGATCGGACTGAATGGAGATTTCCGTACTGAGCAGAAAGGGAAGATTTCCCATTGCCGCAATGTAGTGCGATATTGGAGTTGGTATATTTAAGTAAGGGGGGGTGTAGCCCCCCCCCCTGCTATAGATGTTTAGTTTTGTGTTTTTTTGTTTTATGTGTTTTTATTTCAGTGTTTGAAGTTTTACGAGTTCGAACATATGGTCTCGGCCATATGTGGTTCGAACTTGTAAAAGTTCGATCTACTGAAATAGATCTATATATATATATATATATATATATATATATATATATATATATATATATTTACCTTCATTAGGTTGGGAGTCGATTGTACAATGCAATAAAGTGCAAAAGTACAATGGCAAGATTTGGGAATATTGAATCACACAGTTGTGAATTCAAATGAGCGAATACCAGTGAGCAGATATTTGGAGACATCAGGAAATGTCTTCTAAATGTCACTGTTGTGATGTAGTTCGAAAATGGTTGAATCAGGGTATCTAGTAAATCATTTTTGATATTTTGATTTGGACACATTTCCTAATTCGCCATTTGCAGTCGCACAATAGTGCGATCGCACATTACATTTTCAACTAAATGAAGTTAAACCTATATATATATATATATATATATATATATATATATATATATATATATATATATATATATATATATCCTTTTTCAGCAATACAGATCACTGCATGTAAACAGCATTAGGTTTTGAAATAATTTATCATTACTTTTTATCTAAAACACATTTTATTTTCATTTTAAACACCTTTTTTCTGTTTGCTATCCAAATAAACCCACACATAGCCCACAAATAGCATTTTAAGAGCAACCTGGGAGATATTTTTTCTTTTAATTGTGAGATCATGTTAATACTGTTAATTGGTGTCATATGTGGTGCAGCAGTCTTCCCAGCAGCTGCATATCCAGCCTCACTACTGCATAGTACATTACCAGCACTATGATATAATGAATATGACATCAGTGACTATGACATCACTGCTGCTTAGGAAATGTTCAACAGTCCCATTTTTGTCATTTGTTAGTGATGCCACTATTATAGATACTGTAGTTATGATTATCATTTTTGGCAGTAGATATAAGTACAATATCTTTCAGACTAACAAATGCCCAAATATTTAGCATACTGTTTATCCATTCTTTTTGTTAATTTTGTTATTTGTTAAGTTTTAAAAAAAGCAAAAAGAAAATTAATGACTTTTTTAATAAACAACCATAAATTGCTCCTTTTTAAAATGTGCATTGTTTTTGTTCATGTACCTTTGCCCATCCACAAAGTAAACATACAAGAAAAACATTAAGCTAGATTTTATTAAACAAAAGCATCAATTTACATTCATTACAATGGTAAATAACTAGGGTTATATCAATTTATAACAAACAGCTGAAAACATATTTAAAGCACTAAGGCATAAAGCAAACAGTAATGAGTACTGGCAACCATTTAAAATGTCAGGACTCACTAGAATGAGTCCAGAAATACAGAGACTGAATGGCAGAAAGAATGGGCTTACATATACTAAGTCTGAGATGCCATTTCTGGGAATATTTCCTTTTCTCGGAGGTATGGCGATCTCAGAGTTGGTTTATATAAGTTTAGGGTGTGGGGGGCTTGCTTCACACAGTGGGGGTGCAGGGAGGGGCTTGCCTCCCTTGCAAAAAGAAATTTTCAAGATTCGCTGTTCTCCTGTGTTTTCAGTCTTTTTTTTTTCCCCAGCTTGTCGGCAATTGGTATTTCGAGTGCTGACATTTCAATAAGGATCCATAGTAAATACATGTGGGGCAGTATTTCAAGCCTACCCCATGATAAACACATTGCCCAAAGCAGTGTTGAATACCTCTCACTGCAACCATTCAAACCCTACCTACTAGGAACAGCATAAACCGTCACTCGCAGTCACTCATAAGAATTAGACCACTCAGCCAAGAACAAGGAAAAGGTGAAGGGATTCTCTTCTTAAAGAAGGTAATCTGGCCACTAAAATCTGCACCTCACAACAGGACTCATAACCTCCACCCAAGCAACTATAACAATCTCGTGCTGAACAAAATTGGTACAGTGGGTGGGTTAACTCCAAACACACGTGCTAAAGATACCAAAGCCATTTTGTCTGGTGCCTAAATATCTAATCCCCCTAAACTGCTTCACTTCCTGCCCAAAATGACCCATAAACTTCCTCCTAGAATACTTCCTCTTCCTTCTCCAATCTCTCCCAATCTCAGTGTACTTAACTGCAACACTTCATTTCCTCTCCCTTTGGGCAGGCATCCATGGAGAAAAATGTTTGTCCCACATGTCCTTATATCCCTGTCCATCTACAAGGTAAACACACATGAAAGATTTGTGACCAGATTTTATTAAACCAGAACTAGCAATTTACTTTCATTACAGTCTTAAATAAATAAGGTTGTAGGACTTTATAACAAATATCTCAAAACATATTTAAAGCACTAAGGCATTAAAACAAATAATCAATATGGTAATCATTTCAAATGTCAGGACCTGCTAGAATGAGTACTGAAATATGTAGACTGAATGGCCCAAAGAACAGACTTATATATGTTAAGTCTGAGATGCTGTTTCTTGGAACATTTCCTTTTCTCTGCAGTATGGCAATGTTGGAGTTGGTATATTTAAGTTTGGGATGCAGAGGGGCTTGCAAAAAGAAGTTTTAAGGAGAAGAGTGATTTTTGAGATTCACTCATCTTTGGGCTTTTGGTATTTTTTTTTTGGCTTGTCGACACTCACCATTTTGAGTGCCAGCATTATAAAAGGGAGCCAATAAATACATGTTGGGCAGTGTTTCAAGACAGCTGTTACTGTAATAAATGCATTGTCCAAAGCATTGTTGAATACTGTTCACTGTAACCATTCACATCCTACCAACTTCAATCAATTCTGAATTTAAAACCCACTAACCCTGAAAGGAAATCACCAAATCCTTCAATAACAACAACAAATAAACACTAAACAAATCTAAACCTAGCTTACTAAGTGTACTCCAGCCTGCCAAAACCAGGGTCCCTATCTCTGAATTCCCAAATGATCCAAAGCAAAAACAAAAAAAAAGAAAACAAAAAAAACAAAACAAACAAAAAAAAAAAACAAAAAAAAAACAATGCAGTTCTTGCCACTCTATGGTTTATATGCTTCCTGGTAGTCTCAGTCACCTTAACACTGACAGCTTCTTTCCATACCAGCCTAATAATTATTGACAAGCAAAATATCACTGTGCCTGAGGAAAACTTGTTGCCCTAACATCAAAACTCTCACTGTTCATGATAATAACTTCTTCTTAAGTACCATACTTAAAATCATCACCCACCAAAAGAACCACAGTAATGTCTGGGGTACCAGCAGCAGCCTGAACCTCTTCTACCATTGAAACCAGCTGACTCCAGAGCATACCTCTGTGCTCATACCAACTCATGTCCCACTGAGAAGAATCAATTCCCAGGAAGGTTTCACCAAAATAACAGTATCTAAATAAAGTAGCCAATGGAAACAACCCCCTCCAAGCTAATTATGTAATATAAGGAATAAAAGCATTTCACATCTGCCTACCCATATTCTTTATTATCACAATCAACTTATCTTTCTAACACTAGATAAGATGCCTTGCCTATGCAAAAGGAAGGAGATGAACCTCTTCCTGCAACTTTTTGACTTTTCAGCATCCACTTCAAAATATTATCAAAATGCCTAGCAGTAACCAGACACCCAGCCTAAAACTGAATGACCAAACTAGCCTGGCTAACTAATAACAAACTCTTTTAAGTTAAAGCTCAAGTCACTGAGCTCAACAGAAGCTTGCATTTCCTCTGCAATCTGTCTGCTGCTCCTTGCTAACATAATCAGTTTTAGATTTATGTAAACCAACACTGCTTTCTTTGTTATACACAAATCCAACCACTTGAAATTTCCTAACAACTCACGGATATGAAAGGTTCGCTCATACAGAAAAACAGACAATGTGGCCCATAATACATATGAATTATAAGTGTTTAAAACCTCAAGGAAACCCTTCAGCAATAACATAAGCATCCGTCACCTAAAGGAAGTCTCCTATCAAAAGCAAACATCAACAAATAGTCAAACGTCTTATCCTTTCCTAATCTTTCACCATCCTCAAGCTACACCAATCCTTGGCAATACCCTGTAAAACTGAAAACCTATTTGAAGCACTCCATGTTGCAAAATTCACTGTAATTGCCCTCACTGTCTCAACTAATTCCCAACTATACATCACACTTCTTGCTACAAACCTCACTGACAACAACCTATTCTGAATGGATAAACTATGTACAAAAGATGCTAAGGAAATCACTGTTGAGCTACCTGTACTTCTTGTTACCCCCATTGAAGACCACTGCACTAATCCCCCTGCTGCAAACTGCCAGTGCTCCAGATCTCCTCAGGCACTGCTGACCAGTACTCCTCCTCTTCTGGAATCAAACCCTGAAATCCGTGAAATTGAAAATGAGACAAAATAACAGTAATATGTTTAACTCATACAAGATATGTTTAGCTGAACATTATAAACTAATCCTGAGACAGTGCAGCACCAGGTTCCTCAGTAAAATCCGGATAACATCTACTTAGCCAATGTCCTTAACAGCACCTGTGCCACTGCCTCATTATCAGAGTGAAGAAACACCTTACTATTACATAACTCCTTTTACCATTGTAGCTGCTCAAATTGTCATTACTTCCAAAAGGGTAATATCCTTCTTCTCAACCAGCCACTCACATGGCCAAGCCACTATGAACCATTTGTCTTTAAAATAACTCCCAGTGTCTATACCCCAGCAGTGCCTGTATACCACTACAAGTTGTCAGATGATAGCCAGTCCTGTCACGATGACACACCATTAAAATTTAACAACAACTCATTCTGAATGGCAAAGGTCTTCTTTAACCAACCTAGAACTCCAACCTTGTGATGTTTGAGCAAAATGTTTAGCAACCAAACTATTGAGAATATTAGCATGACCTAGAGTAGTAAAGGCAAAGTTCAGCAAGCCCAACATCTTCTTAATATACCTTATTGTAACTTTAACTTCTTTCTGAAAAACACTGATCTTGTCATGTAGCTTCAAAAACTTACTTCCAAAAAGTTGGAAAAACTTTCGAGCTTGCATTCATTATGAAACTGCACCCTCCTGATTCTCTGCTGCCAAAAGTACTTCAACTCCCTACATAACTCCAGAAAGCAGTCCACTCCTTCTCTAGTTGCTTTCTGCCCTTCCCTAGTAAAAGGAAATCATTCAAGTAGTGCACCACCCACTAGGAAGGAGGATGCCCTTACCAGAGCCAATGCAGGGTCATATTAAATGTTTCAAACATGGCACAAGGCATTGCACATCCTATTGACATTGCTTTCTTAAAAAAAGAGTTTTAAATACATCCCCAGCCTTGGCCAGTCTTGTTCCCAAATGGGGAGTAACCAAAAAAGCAGATTCAATGTCTGACTCAGCTAACCTGTGGGTCACTAAAATGTATGAATCACTCTAATTGCCTTATCCAGTCAGGTATATTACACCCTCACCTTTTCCTTGTTAATATGATCATTTACAGATTTACCTAACAGAAAAGAGTGATGGTGAATCAAGTGATACTCACCTGGCCTCTTCTTGGGGACCACACCTGTAGAATAGTGTGTGTGTGTGTGTGTGTGTGTGTGTGTGTGTGTGTGTGTGTGTGTGTGTGTGTGTGGTGTGTGTGTGGTGTGTGTGTGTGTGTGTGTGTGTGTGTGTGTGTGTGTGTGTGTGTGTGTGTGTGTGTGTGTGTGTTGTACCTTTAAGAAGTATTTCAAGGGCAGCATGTGCATATAAATAGCAAGCAAGTGCTAGCTTCAGTGCCATTTTGAGAGTGCAGTCGGAGAGTGAGCATGTATGAGTGCAATAGCTACTTTGTTTATGAGTTTATCTAAGTTAAAGTTATTAAGCCTCAATCCTGACATGTTTGTACATAATAAAGCTGATTGAACAGAACCCACATATGTTTGTCTGCTTTATCCTGACTACACGAGCAACATAGTGCCAGAACCAGGGTTCCAAAGACTGATTTTTAAAGCTATGAGGTGTAGAGTCAACAGTGAAGGTAAACTAAGTGAAATGAGTAGATAAAAGGACCAGAAATTAATCAAAGGTAATGAAAACTTGCACAAACAATTTATTTATTAAAAAAGATAAAACAGAGTATCACAAGGACACAAAACTCATTATTAAGCAAGCTAGAGGCACAAAAAGTTTGTTAATTAAACAAAATGTTTGAAATGAAGATATTTGATAAAACAATTATCAGAAAAGCACATAGGGGGTTTGGAATTATCTCAGAACTGCAAACCGAGCATGTTTAAAGTAAAATGAGCATGTTTAGAATAAAACAATCACAAGAAAAGTATAATGGGCTTGAAAAAAGATTAAACGAACAAAACAAATATAATAAAGGGAAAAAAGGGCACATTAAGCATAAGTAAACCAAGGCGAATGCATGTTTTTTGGCAAAGTACTGTGTTTTGTCATAACTACTGTTTTGGATTGATTGAAGCTATTCAGGGGATAACTCAAATTATTCAAAGTATCTCAGAGTGCGTAAAAGTGCTTAGAGTGTGCGTTTATTACTGTGAATTTATTCCAAAGAGTTTATTGTGTGCAGAGTGCAACTATTTTGTAAGTACAGTCACAATACAGCCATTTCGAAAAGTTTCTTGTGCTGGGTTTATCTATTCACAGAGTGCTGCCGTTACAGAGTGATTCTTGCACTGTAAATAGTTATTCAGCAAAGAACAGCCATTTTGGGAAAGTTTCAATGTGCTGTGTACTGTTTATTTGCAAATTAGTTACTTTGAAATATTTTTACTCTGAGCTTCTTCTGCCCAGTTTATGCACACAGTGCAGTTATTTTGAAATACTTCTTACACTGATAAGAGGTGATTTCCTACAGCACAGTAATTTCAAGAGTATTATTGTGCCTGGGAGACTTATTTCATAAAGTTCAGTTATTCAGAGGCTTGTCATGCTATTGGGCATAGTTACAAGTACTGGCAACAATTTCTGGCAGATGTATATGTGTGCATGTTCGTATAGTTACAAGTGGACTTGGGTTGCATTGTGTTTTACTACAATTTGTTGGCATGGCAGACAGATTTTGCAAACCATCACCACTTGCATTTGATCAGAATATTGCAGAGAGTTGGAGAATATTTGAGTAAGAGGATGATATTTTATACAAGTAGCTTATTCTGACAAAGATGCATGCACCAGGGCATTCATTTTGCTAAACCTATCTGGGTCAGTGGCCATTGAAAGAGAGCGTTCATTTGTGTATGCACCAGCAGTATCATATACTGCTGGTGCATACACAAATGAACGCTCTCTTTCAATGGCCACTGACCCAGATAGGTTTAGCAAAATGAATGCCCTGGTGCATGCATCTTTGTCAGAATAAGCTACTTGTATAAAATATCATCCTCTTACTCAAATATTCTCCAACTCTCTGCAATATTTTGATCAAATGCAAGTGGTGATGGTTTGCAAAATCTGTCTGCCATGCCAACAAATTGTAGTAAAACACAATGCAACCCAAGTCCACTTGTAACTATACGAACATGCACACATATACATCTGCCAGAAATTGTTGTACAGACTGAATCAAGGGAGTACCTCGAGTGTTTGAAATGCAAATTCAGGGGAAATGTGCAACTCTCAGACAAATGTTACATTAGAGAGGCATTTGTTTTACACAAGAGATCCAAAGCAAGGAGAAACTTTTGCAGCTTATATTACTGACCTGAGAAACAAAGCTAAAATGTGCAGGTTTGGAGACTTAAAAGATGAGTTAATAAAGGACAGGCTTCTGTTTGGTATTAATAGTGCTGCAGTGAGAAAGATTTTGCTTCGTGACAGTGATTTTACACTGAGCAAAGCTATTGAGATTTGTCAAATCCATGAAGTTACAGAAAAGCACACAAGTATGCTTGCAAGTGATAAAAGCATGGTTTCAGCAGGCTCCAGAGAAAATGTAGACAGCATGCAACAGATGGCTAGTAGAAGCAGGCCTAAGCACATGGCAGCTGTAACCCCTGTGAGTGTGGCAGGTAAAACCCATAGTTTTCCTGCAAGTTCTAAGATTAGTTCAGTGAGAAGGACAAGCTCAGTGCAGTACAAGAGTGAGCCAGAAAAACCCAAATCAAGCTTTATTGTAAACTGTCACAACTGTGGTGCCAATCATGAGTCTAAAAGAGAAAAGTGCTTAGTATTTGGTCAGCAATGACATAAGTATAAAAAATGGAACCATTTCCAAAAGTTTTACAAATCAAGTAAACCTCATACAGTTATAAAGAAGGGTCACTTATAAAAACAGGTTGATCATACAGAGAGCTGCAACCCTACTTTCTATGTAGATGGTGTATCAGTAACTGGTGAAAAGGTTGATGCAGTAAATTGGTTGGCAAAGTATGAAGTGTTTTGTACTGTCCAGATTAACGGTAAATCCACCGAGTTCAAAGTAGACACTGGTTCAAAGTGTAATGTTATGTCATCAGACACATTTGCTAAGGTGAGAACTGGTGAACAACTTAATGTGTACAGTTGTGTGAAGCTTGTTGCTTATGGAGGTGAAGAAATTCAAACCAAACTCTCAGTACTGCTTTAATGTTATTTGGCTAGGAACTGCTATAGCTTGCTATTCTATGTAGTCTGAAGAGCTGTGCAGTCATGGTTGGGTCTCAGTTTGAGAATGAATTTGCCTTCCTTCACCAAAGACGTTCATCATATAAGCACATGTCTTAGTTCCAATTTTACGGAAGCAATTTTTTCATAGTATGCTGATGTTTTCAATGACAAGTTAGGTAAACTTACAGTTGTATAGTCTATGAAGTTAGACCCAGTTGTCAATCCAGTGGTTAGACCAACAAAAAAGTTCTGATGGCTATGCGGAATAAAGTCAAAGCTCAGTTGGATAAAATGGTGCGGAGGGGTGTAATTTGTCCAGTTACAGAACCATTTGAATGGGTATCATCCATGGTAGCAGCCCACAAAAAGGCTCAGACAAAATCAGAATATGCATTGACCCAAGAGATTTGAACAAAGCATTAACGAGACCTCATCATCCTATGAGTACAGTCAAGGAAGTTGCAGCCCTAATACCAAATGCCACTGTTTTTTCTGTCTTGAATGCAAATAGTTCATTTTGGCAAGTGATGCTTGATCGCAAATCTTCACTACTGACTACTTTCAGTACCCTATTTGGAAGATATAGATTCCTGGGGTTGCCATTTGGAATAAATTCTGCAAGTGAAATCTTCCAGCATGCAATGGAGCAAATTTTTTCAGGTTATCCTTGTGCCATAATAGTAGATGATTTATTGGTTGGAGGCAATGGTGAAGCAGAGCATGACAGAAACCTTAACAAAGTTCTAGGCAGAGCGTGTGAAGTGAACTTGAAGCTCAATCCTCTGAAGTACAAATTCAGACTACCAGAAGTTACATATGTAGGTCATTTATTTACTAGCACTGGCTTGCGACCAGTCCTGTCCAAGCAAGCAGCCATTCTAGAGATGACAGCACCAGATAATGTTCAAGCTCTACAATGTTTTCTTGGTATAGTCAACTACTTAGGCAAGTTTACACCAGACTTCATTGAGTTGGCAGCACCTTTGAGAGAGCTAATGTGCAAAAATTTTACATGGTCTTGGTTGGAACAGCATCAGAGAACATTTGAACACCTTAAGCAGAAAATTGCCACCCCACTTACATTACGATACTATGATGTCAATAAGCCAGTAACTCTTTCCTGTGATGCTTCAAAATTTGGTATTGGTGGAGTTATTCTTCAAGAAGGAAGTCCAGCAGCCTATGCATCTAGAACTCTTACTCAAACTGAAAGACAATATGGTCAAACTGAGAAAGAACTTTTGACAATAGTATTTGCATGTTCTTAGTTTCTTGATTATATTTATGGTCAAGCTATTCAGATTGATACTGATCACCAACCTCTAGTTACTATTTTAAAGAAGCCTTTGCATTCTGCTCCAGTGAGAGTACAAAGAATGATGCTTAAATTGCAAAAGTACAACTTCAAAATGGTTTATACAAAAGGCAAACTTCTTTATCTGGCTGATACATTATCCAGATTGCCCAGAAACACAACAGAATAGCTTAATGCAGAGAATTTTGACTGATGTCATGGAAGTGTGTAATTTTTCTACCACGAGACTTGAAGAGCTAAGGGATCATACAAAGACTGATCCAGTTTTGCAAAAGCTTGACCACTACATTAATGTTGGATGACCGTCAAAGCAATCTAGTGTACCATCTGAAGTGCAAAATTATTTTCCTTACAGAGATGAGCTGTTGATGGAAGATGGTATTATTTTCAAAGGTCCTAAAACTGTTGTTCCTGCTTCCTTACAACAAGAATATATCCAGATTTTGTATTGTGGTCACGCAGGTTCTGAATCTACCAAAAGAAGAGTGAGAGGACTAGTACTTTGGCCTTCTCTAGCAAAATACATTGATAAAGTACTTTCTTCTTGTTCAGTATGCAATAGTACTAAACCACATTTTCAAAAAGAACCGCTTCAGCTAAGTCACGTTCCTGAACTACCTTGGTCAACAGTAGCCACTGATATATTCGAGTAGAACAATCAGCATTACTTAGTGTTGGTAGACTCTTATCTGAACTGGTTTGTGATCAATCTACTGCCTAGCTTAGCATCGATTGCTGTTACACCAAGTTGAAACGGCATTTCTCAGTCCATGGTAGTCCACACAAATTTGTTTCTGACAATGGCACTCGATTTAACTGTCAGTTGTTTCAGAAATTTGCAAAAGAATGGGAATACTCACAGTCAAATGGAAAAGCTAAACGTGCAGTACAGAGTGCAAAGCAATTACTAGAGAAATCAAAGCATGATAATACCAATGTCTTTTTGAACTTAATCTCAGAAACATACTCTGTGACAATATACCTGGCTTGCATGCTCAGAGACTTCTATCTAGGCAAACCAGAACAACATTGCCTACCAGTTCCAGTTTGATGAGGCCTAAAGCTAAGAACAACAGAACAATTAAAGCCCAACTATTCAGAAAACTTTCTTTTCGGAAGTCCAGCAATGATAGATCAAGCACAGATTTTTTTCTTCCATTGAAGGAAGGAGAGACAATGAGGATACAAATGGCGAAAGATTTAGACCAGATTGATCAAGTACCAGGTATATGTGCCAACCCAAGATCCTACTTCATAGAATCTGAGGGTGTGAAGTACAGGAGAAATCACAGACCTCTTCTTCCTGTATTAGAATCAATATCGCAGCATTGCTCCTGTGATACAGACTCTAGATCTCAGAGCAATCCAGACAATGTTCCTGATCCAGAACATGTCTTATCTTCTACTTCCATTTCTGATGATGTTCCTGTTGTCCCCAATGATGAACATTCAGCAGCGACAGTCCCATTTGCTAGACCTAGTTCTAATTTATATGTCACATGATTTGGTCATATTTCCAGACCTAGTGTGAAATACACAGAAACATGGACATAATTGTCTATATGTATTATGTATTTAGTTCTGTATAATTGCATGACAAAGAATTATTTTGTATTAATTGCATGTCAATTGATGTCGTCAATTATGCATGATCATTTCTCAAAGAGAGAGGATGTAGAATAGTGTGTGTGTGTTGTACCTTTAAGAAGCATTTCAAGGACAGCACATGCATAAAAATAGCAAACACATGCTAGCCTCAGTGCCATTTTGAGAGTGCAGCCAGAGATTGAGCCTGTATGAATGTGATAGCTAGTTTGTTTATAAGTTTATCTAAGTTAAAGTTATTAAGCCTCAATCCTAATGTGTTTGTACACAATAAAGCTGCTTGAACAGAAGCCGTGCAGGTTTGTCTGCTTTATCCTGACCAGACAAGAGACAAAACCCATTGGACAAATCCAAAATTGTAAAAGGGCGAATATCCACGGGGATCTAAAGCTCACCAGCCCAGAGCTCCTTGTATGGCGCCTTGTATGGCATGCTTGGACTACCTTCTTTTTTGTAACAGATTTCATGTTCTCACTCACCTTCACCAACCCTCATGATCTAATTGAAAACCCTGTTATAACTCCTAGAACTATCTGCTGTGCTTCCTCCTTGTCTGCATATTCTCCAGCAACAGATCCAAAATACCAACTTTAACAGATGAGTGCAATAGCCGGCTTACTGATCACTCCTGAAAATGGAAGAGAGTCTCTTATCCCCTGAAAATGACCTCTTTCCCTACCAACTGCATTTCTCACCATCCTCTCTCTACTTCTATACTGTAGTATGGGTGACACGTTGCCACTGACCACCTCTTCCATGCGGTTACACATCACTGCATTAGGTGGACCTATGTAATGAAAACAAACATGGACAAATCTGCAAGTTTTTCATGAACACCTCCATACATTAAAAACCCAGCATACCTTACTAGGCAATCAGTCTGCCATACATTACAAGCCCAGCCAAAAAAAAAGTTTCCTCCAGCCTTAAGGAGTGCAAGACAAAATAGATCAGGGGAAAATTTGACACTGTCCATCCAATTATTTGATATGAGGAGGTAAGGTTGCTACTCTATTTGACATGTAGTAGAAAGTTGTCCTAGAAAGATATGCTGGGATATGTATCTATCATGTCAATGAGTCTTATATATCTGTTGTTGAAGGTTTAGTTTCTTAAACTGCATATCTGAGGTATCGCTTGATCTGTGAAGGACAGGAGGTTAAGGAGGGTTGGATCTTTCATGGTTCAAGAGGATAGACATAGATCTTCATGGAAGGTTCATAGGTTCATAACAACACTAGGGCCTTTTTAAGCCTAGCCATGCATCCCAAATCTCAGACAAGTTCTGGTACCTTTGGTAAGTGTAAGGCGGGGAATGGGAGATGAATCAGTTACAAGCAGGGACCTGGGAGAGGAAGCATTTACAGGTTGCCTGTGTCCATTAGAGACATAAGTGTCAAACAAAGGATGAATTTCCTGTTCCCCACCAAATTGTCCAAATTGCACTTGAATTGGGTTAGGGAGGAACTCTGCTTTGCATTGATGGAAGCCTACTCCAGAGATGGGGTAGTCTCTGGGATACATACCCATCTCTATTTATATTACAGGCAAGGTTTAAGTATTTAGAATGGGTAATTTCTTAAGCTGTTTGTTTTGTGGATATGAATGTGGTCTATCAGGATGGGATCTGACAATGCCTTGTATGCCAGGCATAGATCTCCCCTTGAGAGCCTGTAGGAGACAGAATACAGGGATAAGGCTTTGAGGCAGTCTACATAGGATATGTTACTTATGTCCTGTATTCTTTTGGTGAGGAACCTCTGTGGATGTTCCAGTTGTTGGATGTGCCTGGTTTGATACATAGCAAAGAGGGTATTGCACTCAATGATAGATACATACCTAAGGGGGCAAAGTACTCAATGACAGAGTGATGGAGGAGTCTATAAGAAACAGAGAGAGAGAGAGAGAGAGAGAGAGGACTGATGGTCTGTTCTGATATCTATCTATGATATTTTGATGCCATTGATCTGTTTTTAGTTATGAATCTCATAGGTCTCTGTTGAGTGATATGTTTATGCAAATACATGCCATAAAGTGCATTATATTAAAAAATGAGTATGATGACATATGAGTATAGGAAAATTAAAACTTCTTTGGTTCTAGTGGAGATGCCAGATAAAGGCTTTTCAAAAGGCATTGCCTCCCCTCAGATTCTGTGCCTCCCTTATTGTAAAAAAATATGCCAACAATGGCAATTTTTGCTTGAAATCCTTTTCTAGGATGACTGCCATCAGCTAAATGAAACCAACCACCTAGTTATCCTGTGTTCTGACCCTAAAAACTACACAGCTTTCTCTTACCTAAAGCCTCTAATGATATAGTCAGGTCATGAAAATCTTTGCCTTCACAATCCACTACACCCCATACACTACATATATTAATCTGAATATGTTGACAAATTCTCCTTAGCAAATCTTGTCCTTCACTGCCAGGAGTATATGTGTCATAATGAATATGCATGCTCCCTCTGTTAAGAAGGCATGAACTCCTTGCAAACCCAGGCCCTAATCTTCTTATCCTAACTCTCCCAACCTCCCAGGGAAAAACTGCACCATGGGAAGCTGACGGAAACCCAATACCCCACGCAGACCATGGACAGCTTATACCTTCCACCTGGTCCTTTTCTTTCTGGCTTACTTGGTCATCTGGTTCCTAATACTGTGCTGCCATCCTCACCAGCTCTTGCAGCCTTGCCTAACTTTTGTACTCAAATCTTGCAAGAAGCCAACTAAATACTCTTCTGCTGACTGAATCTAATCTACCTCCCCCAAACATTAATAGCATGGTTTATATAATGGTTAACATGTTTACCTTTCAGTCACAAGGTACAAGGTTTGATTCTTACCCTTAAAAGGGAGATTTGCTAGGCATAAAATGGCCCACAAGGGCAGCTAGCTTAGTACTTACCTATTCAACTGGATTTCACCCATGGAACTGAGCTGACCCTGACTTATTTCTTACCTCTCCTCTTATAGCATCTGCTTTTGTTCCATTCTTCCTCTCACTGGCACCTCTAAAATGACCTCCACTACCTACTGCAGTTGCTCTGCCACCTCTTGAAGAAGGCCTCTGGTTGTCTTTGATTGTATTCTCTAGCCATGTGTGCTTTAGATCTTCCTCATTTGACATATTGCAACAGAAAGCACACCATTAGTAAATTACTGTATAACCCCTCCCCCATCCATCCTTTGTGTCCCGCCCCTTTACTTTCAACCTATCTTCCACCTCCTACCCCTTTTGCCTTCCCTCATCCCATCAAAACTACCTCTTGAGACCCAAACCAGGAACTTGTTTAAGTGTAGCTCATGAGAACTGAATTACTGTCAACTTAACATCTATATCATTTTTTGTTGTGAACATAAATGCTCCAATATTAAGGACAACCCTAAATATAGTCTATATAAACAAACAAAAAAAAACTGCTAGACTTCCAGACTGTGGACTATCATGCAATTGTAAAGACTATGTCAAATGCCCTGTGTACTAGCAGACTCAACCTCATAGCCTGCCATAGTTAGTGACTGTACTCCTCAAAGCTTAGCCTGAGAAACTACCCCCTGCATGAGGAACCAGTTAGCATTAATGACCTAGCTTTTCACCTCTCACCTCTAGAATCAGGGAGAACTCCAGTTTTCTCTGGGATGACTAGGTACCCATTACATATTAATACTAATCAATGACATTGACAGAATAAGAAAAATAAGAATTAACATGCATTTCCAGAAGTCAAAGAAGTCATAACTCTAGTAGTTAACATTAATATTATTATTATATGCAATCTCCTTTAAGCCCACGAGTTCACTGGCCTTGGGAGCAATTAGAAGGACAGCAAATTCCCCAAGCCCAGCTGTGGGATGTCCCTGAGTGTCAGTGACCATACCACTCAATGCCTTAGCACAGACATTCTGGACAAAGCCAAAATTAATGGGGATTATGGGGCTGTCACATTACAACTTCAGAAACCATAATATTTATTTTTTCTTTCTTTTTTTTATATTAAACCATACCTACTACATTCCAGCAGAATTAGAGACAAACTTACCCAAAACAGCCTCAGGTGCTCATACCTGAACAATGTTATGGTCTCATCTGGTCAGTTGGATTTTGATGATTGGTGTCTCACTATTTCCAAACACCCACATCAAAGAGACCAAAGCTCCATTGTCCAGTACCAAAATACCTACTTCTTCCTTCTAAACTAACTCACTTCCAGCCCAACTTAAACACCAATCTCCTTCCTAAAATACTTTATCTTCCTTATCCTACCCCCTCATAGGTTCATGGGTAGGTCCTAGGCTATCTGCCTGAAGGCATTTATAAGCCTAGCCAGAATGTGTTGGCTTTTGCCACCCCCTTAGATTAGTTCCCTGTGCCTCTGTCCGGGCAGAGCCACTGAAGTGATCCCCGGGGTAAACTTTCTGTTTCCCATCCACTCGTCAAGGTTTCATTTGAAGAGTGTTAGCGAGGAGCTCTGCCTAATGTAGATTGGAATCTTGTTCCAAAGCATGGGAAGTCTCTGGGACAGGAATTTATCCCTCCAGCACATCCTATTTATTGTTGTGGTGAGGTTTAGATCCCTAGAGAATGTGGCTCGAGGGGATAAGGTTTTCTTTAGGTGGAGCATGTCCATCAATTCTGGGTTGGACATGGCCTTGTATGTCAGGCAGAGATCACCTCTGAGTAGGCGGTATGCAACCGAGTACAGCTGGAGTTTCTTCAGTCGAGCTGCATAGGGCATCTGTTTGAGGCCAGTGATCCTCTTGGTGAGGTACTTCTGTGGTCTTTCCAGCTGTTGCAGGTGTCTTGTAAGGTACATCCCAAATGGGGGGTTGTACTCTATGATGGGTCTGATGAGTGATGAGTAGAGGGGCACAATGACCTTTTTTGATCTGGATGCATACCCTTTTGTGATTAGGTGGGCCACATAGAAGGATTTTCTAACCACTTTGGCAATGTGATTATCAAAGGTGAGATTACTATCTACTTGGGTCTCCAGATCCCTTATTACGTCTTCTGTATTTAGGGGACTACCACCTATGTGGTAGTTTGTGAATACTTTATTTTTTCTAAAGGAGATGACTATGCACCTTTTGGCATTTAGCTTGAGGCCATGATTTTGACAGCAGGTATCCATCTCAGTGACAACCTTTTGGAGGATGTCTGTGTCAGCTGAACAGTCAATTATAGCCTCTAGTTTGCAGTCGTCTGTGAACTTGGTCAGCCATAATCCTCCTGTGCTTGCCTGTACCTCTGAGAAGTATATGCCGAACAGGAGGGGACCTAGGACTGAGCCCTGGGGAATGCCAATTGTAACCGGTTTAGAGTCGGACCTAGCTCATGCAACTCTCACTATGTGGGTTCTATCCTTGAGCCAGTTGGCAACCCATCTTGTGACATAGGGGCTTATGTTCAGGCTGGTGAGCATGTCTATAATACCAGAATGGGGAATGGTGTCAAAGGCCTTAGTGAGGTCCAGGTAGGCTGTGTGTACCACCTTTCCCCAGGCTGGTGAGCATGTCTATAATACCAGAATGGGGAATGGTATCAAAGGCCTTAGCAAGGTCCAGGTAGGCTGTGTGTACCACCTTTCTCTCGTCTATAGCCTTGGTAACTGCCTCAAAGAAGTCAACCAGGTTTAGGAGCCATGATCTGCCCTTAACAAAGCCGAACTGGGTAGGGTTCAGTGCTTGGAGGTTCCCAATGTCTCTGTTAATGAGTTCCATGATGATGCGTTCCATAGCCTTGCAGACCAAGCTAGTCAGGCTTATAGGGAGATAGTTCCTGGGGTCTGTTGTGGCTCCACCATTGTGGAGCGGAATAACCATTGCTATGCACCACTCTATGGGTATGTAGCCTGTGGAGAGGCTAAGTTTGAACAGTGAGTTTAGGTGAGGGGTTAGTTCATCTTTGAGCTCATGTAGGACGCAGCCTGGGACACTGTCCTGTCCCATTGATGCTGTGTTTTTGGCTTTGGAGAGGGCTGTTTTAACCTGAGTGTCTGTGATTTCAGGGACTCTACATTCTTCTGGTATGGTTATGGGCCCTTTTGGGGGTGAGAGGGGGTGAAGTTTGCACTGAACCTGTCTGCCAGGATGTTTGCGATATCGGTCGGTTCAGTGTATTTTGTGCCATTCTGCACTAACTCCGAGCAGATCTGAGCATTGCTACTTAGATTCTTCACGTAACTAAAGAATGCCTTGTGGTTATCTTTGGAGTCCTTGGCAATTTTTCTTTCAAAGCTCGCCTTGGATGATTTTATGAGGGATCGTAGTTTCTTGCTGATACTGATCAAAGATGTCTTCCCTTCTTGGGATTTTACTCTTTTCTGTACTAGTTTCATCCTTCTATTGTATAGCTTGTTTATGGCAGGAGTCCACCAAACTGGTTTCCTTTTCTTGGAGGAGTGAGTCTTGGTTTTGCTTGGGATAGCACGATCCATGCATTCTGTAGGTGCCCGTAGGATGCATTAGTAAAAGATTTTGCAGCTTGGACAGCATTATCCTTCAGCATGGGGGCTTTGAAACTTTTCACCTTGGTCTTAAGTAACGTGAAATTTGCTTTTGAAAAGTTTTTCACAGTGGTTTCCTTGTCCGGGGATGGGGGCGGAATGTGGATATTCAAAGTGATTTGTTTATGGTCAGATCTAACCAGTGAGTGGAACACTGGTAGCCCGTGTTGGTGATGACCAAGTCCAATATGTTGTCACCTTTGGTGGGAGTGTTGACCAGTTGAACCAGGGCGTTTGAATTTATAAATTCTAGGAAATGTTGGGCAAGGGAGTTAGTACTTGAGTAGTTCTCCCAGTTAATGTTTGGGTAATTGAAATCACCCAATGTTAGGGTGTTTGGTAGGACCTTTATGTTTCCCAGTGTTTCTAGAAATGTGGAATGAGGGTCCTGGGACATGGTGGGTGATCTGTAGCAAGCTACAATTTGAATTGCAGTTTTTCCCATTGTTAGTTGCATGTGGATGATCTCTGAAGCATCGTGCTGTGCCACTTACCTGGAGGTGTGGGTATCCTTGATGAATATGGATACGGCCCTGCCTTTTGTATTTCGGTTTGGGTTCTGTGGCCGAAGTGTATGGTATGAGTTGTAGCCTGGTAGTGTTAGGGTGCTCTCTGGAACCTTAAACCAGGTTTATGTTACTGCACATATATCGATTTTCTCCATACTGAGGAGTGCTTGCATTTTAAGGTTTAGACTTCTGGCATTGAGTAGCATTGCCCTCAGTTTTTTGTTACTTATGCTATTTACGGCGGTGGGTTTCTCTTTTAAGCCTTGCCTAAAAAAGGCACTATGGGGGTGGCAAGAGCCTTGGCCAGTATTTGAAAGCCTAAGGGTGACAGGTGCAAGTCGTCTCTAATGAAGCAGCATGGCTTGTCGAGCATGTCATCCCAGGCAGACAGACACTGGATCCCCTTTGAATGACACCAAAAACTTAGCCAATTGTTGAAATTGAGAATTTTTTCTTTATACTGTGGTATCATTCTTGGTGAGGGCAGGATGCTACTCAGGGTCAGGGTCATATCGGCCTGAGCTACATGATCAGAGAGCCAATTATTTATTTATTTATTTAGCCAATTAATTATTATATAGCCAATTAATTATTAGAGAGCCAATTATTAGAGAGACAATAGCTCAACTTATTTACCTACAACACTTCATTTTCTCTCCCACCAGATAAGTGCCCATGGACAAAAAACATCTCCTTGGGACACCCTATTTCCTTTTTCTGCTTTATTTTAATTTAAAAAAATCATCTCGCAGGAACTTCATACACAATACTAGTCAGCAGTTTTGGAATCTTGTTTTTTTGATGATCCTGTCTGAACAGCATCAGTGTAAGTTTCATTTTATATACTTTATAGTCTAGACATGAAAACACACTTTTCTACCATTAATAAAATATAATTAAACTAGATCCCGGATGTGCAATGTGCACAGAAGATTTTCTAATATCAGTAAAATAAGCAGACTGTAGTAGAGGTGCAGGTCCCACTTCATATGTATTTCCTTTCAGGCAACAGCTGTGCTTTGATGTTTGCTTGCACAGTCTGAGGCACTGCTCTCTGCCTGCTGAACTCACATTATATACTTTCAAAGCTTAATCTATTTTGTGCTACTAGGGGATTTTGTTTAGTTGTGAGTCACGATAGCAGCTTAGATGTGATGTCCATTGCTAGGTACTCTACAAATGGACTAAATGGTGTCATGAAGTGAGTAATAGAACAGAGACCACTAGTAGTGATTGTATGAGCAGTCCTAAGCATTAACAAGCTGAGTATTTCCCATGATGGGGTGAATATGATGGCAAAAATTCATGACATATTTAAACAATTTTAGATCTTGAGAAAATTAAGTGGCTTGAAGACCGAGTTGGGGGAAGTCAGATGAGAGGCAGTGGTGGTAGCAGGTAGGAAAGTGAAGGAACTGGAATGAATTGTACATCAAATAGAAGAATTAAAGGAGTTAAAACAGAGTACTGAAGTTCTTGTGGCAGAATGTGTAGACCTAGAATGTATGAATCAGTGAGAAAATGCCCATACATTTGGACTGGTAGAAAAGGCAGAGGGACAGAATTGAGTAGGCTTTATAGTAAGGTGGCAAAAAGAGTTAAGATCAAAAGTGCCTTGTTTGGCTTGACAAATAGCCTGAGCACTTAGGGTTGAAGGACCAATGACTTCTGGTTGATTGAAGCATTTGATACCTGTATTGTGTAGTCATAGAAGCAAGTACTGGCTGCTGTGACAAGGGGCATTGAGGAAGTGTTTTCACCTAGCAGGGTTTGCATGTAAAGTATAAAACAATTTTGTTACTTTCGTTTATGAACAAAGGAAGCAGCTTGAACCAGCAATGTGGTAGATGGAGAAGGAAGGTGCCTCTTTAAGGATAGTATATCCATTGACTATGTGAATTATATGAAGGGGAAGGTATAGTGGGCTGTAACAGTACTAGAGGAGAGTATGTTTACACCAGAATAACAAAGCAAACAGAGGTGGAAGATGCTGAAATGAATGTTTCCTGCCAAAAAATCTTAAATAAAATGATAAATAAAACGGTGAAGGAAAATGATGAGATGGAGGAGAGTGACCAATGTAGTATGGGCAATGCCACATGGATAATGAATGAAGAAAAACAAGGGGGAGGAAGTGCAGTGGGTCAGTAGATGGAAGTAGTTTGGGGTATTGCAATGAAAACTGACAAAGACTGTGAGAAAAGGAGGGGGAGAGGGGGAATGCCACATTAACAGATTTAGAAATACTGTATATCTTTACAGATGAATAACGAGACAAGAGTAGGAAGTGATTTATCTAGAAACAGCCAGAGGTACAGCCCCAATTAAAGAAAAAATAAATAAATAAATTAAACATGCAGTTGAAAGAATGAAGGATACTTAGGTGAATATGGAGTTGGTTAAGAGGGGCAATTTGAGGGGCAAGAGGAGGTTAGTGTTAATCTGATCAGTTAAAAATGTAAGAACCAGAGGAAGAAAGCATGATTGTGAGAAATCAGATAGAAGGACAGGCAGGTGCTGATTAGGACAAGATAGCATATTGTACAAAAAGCAAAAAGGTTCTAGAAAGGGTGTTGATAATTGGGAGGGGATACTGGTGACAGAAGGGACATTGGAGACTCCTCATCTCAAATGCTGTAATGACTGTCACTACAATAACCTAGACTTATTTTATCTCTATTAAGCTAAGACATTCTAATTTGTCTGTAATATGTTTCTAGCCTGTACTATTATATTGTATATATGTTGGATATTTGTCTTGCAAGTTTGAATGCTGTGATTACTGTGTCTCTACCAGAACCTAGAACTATTTTACACTGTCTGTAACTAAGATGTTTTAATTTTTCTGTAATATGTCTGTAATCCGTGGTCTGCTGTTGGAACTTTTTTCCCAGGGCCTCAACTGAAAATGGATTTTTCTGACCCATATGGACTATCCCGTTAAACAAATGCCAAATAAATAAATAAAGGCAAATGTAAGATTTGAATAAATATGAAAGTCATGGAAGCCATTCAGTATTTGAAGAAAGGCAAAGCAGGGATCTCAGATGGATTTTTAATTGATTTCTATAAGAAGGTGGGTTTGTCAGTAAAAGAAAGGATGAGAAAGTTCTTTATCAAAGATTGAAGAGGAGAGAATTTTTCAAATCAGTGTATAAAGCAAATACAATGGTTTTATTTAAGGGAAAAGGGCATATTAAACATATGGGAAACTATAGGCCCATTTCACAGTGTAATGCATACATAAGAAAGTTTTGTAAGAATTTTGGCAAAATGGATCAAACATTTTTGTCTGGTATTTCAGGAGAGGAAGAGGTAAGTTTTGTGAAAGGAAAACCACGAAGAACATTAACAGACTACATTGTAAAGTGAGCAGAGACAAAGGGGGAGGAATCTGCTGGGGTAATATTAATGGATGTCCACAAGGAATTTAATAGCATACGGTGGGAGTTGTTGATGTTGAAGGCATTGTTATGGCATATTAGGGGTGATGGTAATTCATTAAATGGGGTTTGTGCTTTGCATTCAAGGACATGGATAAAGTCATTGGTTAATGATGAAAGGTCAGAGAGGTTGAACTTAGGAAGAAAGGCAAGGCAAGGATATCCACTTTTCCTAAGCTTACTTCTGATTTAGACTGACAGCCTTAGTCAGAAACTAAAACAAATGAAGGGGAGGAGGTAAAATGGAGAAGAAGAATAGCATGCATTGTTTTATGGATGATTTCATGGTATTAGAAAATGTAAGAAAACAAAAGGATGTAAAGAGGAACCAGGACTAAAATATTATCCAAGGAAGTCAATGGTAGAGAAGATGGGAGACCAGAAAGGAGGTGGAGCTGCTGTGGTCAGTTGTGAGAGAGAAGTGTTTATGGTTAAAGATATATGGGAGAACAGAGGTCATCAAGAAAAAATGAGAGAGGTTAAGGAGAGGATTAGAAAGTCAGTGGGCTGCTAGTCAAATAGGATTTTTTAAGGGAAGGGTCGAGGTGATTAGTATGCTAATTCTACCACATGTAATTTATATTAGGAAGCATTCACAGATAATTATGAAGAAAAATGTATGACAGGCCTATAGAATAATGTGTGATAAATGCATTTGTAGAAGAAAATTAAGTAAGATTGTTAGGTGAGTTGTGTAGGCAAGACATATCTGTCAACCTCTTGAAGCAAGAAAGCTGGACAAAGTCAAAAATAATAGGGTGACAAATGCCAAAAACAGGGACAGATTGTAAATATTGCTCTTATAAACTTAGAAATCTGTTAGAATAAATATTTTATTTTGTTAGCATGTATTTTCTGGAGGATATAAAGTCTGAAACTCAAATATCTGTCATTGTTTAGTTACAACAGTCCCTAGTGGTTTGCTAGAAAACTACAAATTTTATGAAATATAAACTAAAAATATGATGCAAAAATCTAGACATTCTGCAAAAATATGGACAGTTGAGAATATTAGATACAAGGAAGAGAGGGAGGGAGGTTAGAGTATTTTAGACATAGCAAGACATACAAGTCATGGGCCTAAGCTATGAGTATTGACTAAAGATTGAGAAGAATAGACAAGGGACATGTTAAGTGCATGCAGCAGGAATGAGAATTGAGAGAACAAAGATGAGTGTATTACAGGATAAAAAGAGACCAGGGATAAGAGGAGAAAAATAACTGATGGGGTGACGCTGCAGACCTGCCATTAAGACATCTGTAGTTAGAAGGATGAAAAGAATAATGAAGTTTAAAGATAGGGGAGTGGTAAAGAAGAAGAATAGTTATGGTTATGGATATTTATAAAAAGGGAAGAGCAATTGAGTTTAGGGAATAAGAAGAACTGAGAGGGAAATATTGGGTAGGGAGTTTATTTTATGGATTTTGGTGAACGGCATCCATGAACTGAATAGAAAGAGAGGTAAAAAGACAGACAAGTAGCAGCAAGACAAAGGGGTGGAATGGATTACTTAAAAATATGAGGTATTGAAGTTATTTATAGAAGTGAAGGCACAGGTGGATAGGAAGGTAATAGTGAAGTTGAAGGAGAGACAGAGTAGAGAAGCTGTGAGTTGTGGAAGGGATAATATAGTTTGGGAGTAAGTGTGGTGACTGGCAACATCAGTGGATGATGTTCAAAGGATATTCTTCTGCCAGGCAAGATAAAAAATGATGTCCACTCTTCTTGGTGTTGCCTGGTCCACAGCAACTGGAATAATAACTCCTACTATTATTGCTGAACAGCTCTGGAAAGCAAACTGAGTGATAACTGTTGATCTGGAAAACAACTGTCATCTCCTACAAACTGAACAGCTACTGTAAAACTACTACTAATTTTAACTGACTCAGCACCTGCTTTTATAGCAACATTTTTTAAAAGTCAGAGAAAGCTGTTATGAGAATTCTACTCTCTCATATCAGACTTTAGAAAGTAAATAAAGCAGCTGTTATGGAGATTCTATTCCTTTCAGCTCTGGCACACAGTGACATCACATCTAGGGCAGCTGACTGGCATAACCTGCATTCAGAATTCTTTTTTTAAAAAGACATATACATTTGGTCAGCCAGAAGAACACTGTTTGATTCAAACATCTTACATAAATCAAAGTAATAATCAAAAAACATAATTTATTTACAAAATGGTAGCTAGTCACACTGGCATATATGACACAAGGTAATTTACAATTATTTACAGGTTTACTATTAAAATGTGGAATGGCACTACGTCGACTGTACTATAGTCGAACACGGAAGTTCGAAAATAGTAATGTCGATGTCAAAAAAACAATCTAGGAATGGTTTTAACATGGGTCGAGGTAGGTGTTCAGTATTATTCAGAACTACAAACATCTCCCCTACCTCGACCCATGTTAAAACACAGTCCTAGATTGTTTTTTTGTCATCGACATTACTATTTTCGAACTTCCATGTTCGACTATAGTACAGTTGATGTAGTGCCGTTCGACATTTCAATAGTAAACCTTATTTACAAGTACTTAAAAACTTGAGCCAGACATGCTAGCAAGCTGTTCTGCAATAATAGTAGGAGTTAGTATTCCAGTCACTGAGGACCAGATAGCTTGAAGAGTGGACATAAATTCTTATCTTGCCTGGCAGAAGTAGGTGTATCATCTTGTCTTGCTGAGTTAATTAGATTAGACAGCGACAGTTAATCTTTAGACAGTTATGGAACTACAGTTGGAAAGTTAGAGTTTTTCTTCCATCAGTGTGAATCCTGTCCTACAGTGTTATTTTCATAATTCCTGTGTGTGAAACTCTTTAGTTTATTTGAATCAGTTATTCAACATATATACGTTTTAAATCATTTTATTTGTTAAATATCTTGCTACCTTTTATTGTGGCTGATTATTTAGAAGTACTGTTAGTAAGCTGCGATTATTTATGTTTATGGTGATAACACCAGGGCCGCATCGAAAAGCCTTACTGCCTGGATTACATACTACCATTTAAATCAATATTTATTTCATCCAACATAATTGAACACTCCTTTTGAAGAGTATTGTGATATTTGACTGGTGGCAGCTGTGACCCTGTAATTTGGGAATGAAGACATAGCAGGTAAATCTGTACAAGTTTTTCCCAAGATTGTTTGTATGTGTGAATATCAAATATTTAAGACTAAGTGTGTCAAATACTTAGAACTCAGACACAGTGCTCTGTAGTGGATAGTATGAAGACTCATTTGGGGACCCGGAGTAAGAATATAGTCCAATTCCAGGTTTGGAGCCTGTTCCTGGTGTACTCATATGGGAAACTGTGTGTTTCTATCACTGCTTTCAGTGATGTTCACTTTTCAGAGACAGTGATGAAAATTCAGACTCCTTAGTTACTGTCTTGAGTTTATGTGAGGTCATCACATTATTTGCTGTTAGTAGTGTGGAATTTTAATTGAGCTATAGTAGCCTGTGTGTAGTTGTCATTGAGGTGTGCACTCTTGACAGCCACTAGATAAACATACAGAGTTTCATTTCACAACAGTTTTAATTATTTTTTTAGTCAGTTTGGTTAGGAACAGCTGGTAAAGATGTCAGTAGAGGATTAAAGCAAGCTGACCAGGAACAAGTTACCCAAGGTATGCAAAGCCAAAGGACTGGTTCATGCCAACCTTACTAACGAGGCAATGATTTCAACCTTAGTTGAAGTTGCAGATCAGACCGGCAGCTTGGAGGATATTCATGTTGGCGCTGGGGAGAAGCAACTTTCTGAAGCAAGACACTGTACCTTTTCTTCAGAGGACTTAAAAATTCATTTGGAGTTAAGGAGACTCAAACTGTATGGTAAAGAAAGAGAGAAACAACACCAGTATGAACTGTGATGTTTGGAGGCTGAGGAGAGGGTGAGGGACAGGGAGAGAGAGAAACAGCATCAACATGAAAAGGAACTGGAGACCAGCCATTTGGAGATGGAAGACGAAGAAAATGAGAGGCAGAGACAGTATGAAAAGGAGTTTCTTACCCTTCAACAGGGTCATGGAGGTAATATGGAAAGGAATGACTTAACCCCAGAAACCATAAAGGTCAGTAAACATTTTCCTTGCCTCCTGCCTATTCTTTGGCAATGCTCACAGGTCCTGCAGTACCCTGTTACATCTTTTGCAATCCCAGGTCAATAAAAATTCTGCATAATGCATCTCCTGGTACACTTTATGCCCATATGACCTGCAAAAGGAATGCAATGGGCTATGCCTAGAGGTGCCAGATGGTAGGCTCTGGGCACTCTCAACTGCCATATTACCTCACCCTCTAGCCCTCCTTCAGGGGTCCACTTTCTGTACAGTACTCCTTTGTTATCTGTGCAAGAAATATCAAGGGCTATGGCTAGAGGTACCAGATGGTAGAGCCCAGAGTTCAGTAGTTTATAATGCTTGTAGTAGTTGACAGTTGTTGTTTTCCTAATCAGTAGTTATCACTCAGTTTGCTTTCCAGAGCTGTTCAGCAATAAAAGTAGGAGTTATTATTCAAGTCACTGAGGCCCAGACAACAGCCTAAAGAGTGGACATAAACTCTTATCTTGCCTGGCAGAAGTAAAAGTATCATCTTGCCTTGCTGAGTTAATTAGGTTAGACCGGGATCAATTAATCGTTAGAGAGTTAAAGAACTACAATAGGATAGTTAGAGTTTTTCTTCAATCAGTGTGAATCCTATCTTACAGTGTTATTTCCGTAATTCCTGTGTGTGAAACTCTATGGTTTATTGGAATCAGTTATTCAGTGTATATATGTTTTAAATAATTTTATTTACTAAATATTTTACTACCTTTTATTGTGGATGGTTATTTAGAAGTACTTTTAGTAACCTGAGAGTGTTTATGCTTATTTTGATAACATGAGGGCCACTCAAAAAAGCCTTACTACTTCGATTACATACTACAATTAAAATCAATATTTATTTTATTCAGTATAATTGAACGCCACTTTTAAAGGGTATTGAGGCATTTGACTGGTGGCAGTTGTTACCCTGTAATTTGGGAAAGAAGGCGTAGCAGGTAAATCTGTGCCAGTCTTTCCTAAGAGTGTTTGTATGTGTGAATATCAAATATTTAAGACTGAGTGTGTCAAATACCTATACCTTGGACACAGGGCTCTGCAGTGGATAGTGTGAATACTTATTTGGGGATCTGAAGTAAGCATATAATTTAGTCCCAGGTTTGGATCCTGTCCCTAGTGTACTCTTAGGGGAAATTGTGTGTTTCAATCCCTGTTTTCCCTTTTCAGAGACAGCGGTAAGGATTCAGGCTTCCTAGTTCCTGCCCCGGGTTTAAGTGGGGTTGTCACATTATTTGGTGCCTGCTGTGTGAAATTTTAATTGAGCTTTATTAGCCTCTGGGTAGTTGTCATTGAGGTGTGCAGTCTTGAAAACTACTAGATAAACATACAGAGTTTCATCTCACAACAGTTTTAATTTTTTTTAGTCAGTTTAGTGAGGGACAGCAGGCAAAGATGTCAGCAGAGGATTATAGCAAGCTGACCAGGAACCAGTTGGCCAAGGTGTGTGAAGCCAAAGGACTGGTGAATGCCGACCTGACTAAGGAAGCAATGATCTCAGCCTTAGTCGCAGTGGTAGGGCAGACCAGCAGCTTGGAAGGTATCCAGTTTAGCAGTGGAGATAAACAGGTTTCTGAGACAAGATAGTTTACCTTTTCTTTAGAGGACCTAAAATTTCTTTGGAGTTAAGGAGACTCAAACTGGAAGCCAAATGTTTGTAGGCTGAGGAGAGAGAGAAGCAGCCTCAGCATGAACTGGAAGCTGACGAGAGAGAGAGAGAGAGAGAGAGAAGCAGCATTATCATGAGATGGAGGCCGAGAAGACAGTGTCAGTATGATCTATGACATTTGTAGATGGAAGATGAAGAAAATGAAAGGCAGAGATAGCATGAAAAGGAGCTTCTAATCCTTCAACAGGGTCATGGAGGTATGGGGAAGGGACTGACCAAACCCCAGAAGCCATAAAGTTCAATAAACATTTTCCTCAGTACAGTGAGGGAGATGACTTTGATAGTTTTATTTATATATTTGAGAGGGTATGTAAGCAATACTGTCTGATATCGATTGCTTAAATTATAATCATACAAAACAATGTTTACTTGATTGCTTTAAATTAACTCCTGAAATGTACAGAAAAAAGTTTTGTGAACATAGAGTACACTCAAGACAGATGAAGTGTATCTGATTACATTGCTGATTTAAGTACTTACTTTCACAGGTGGGTGAGTGGGTGTCAGGTCACCACTTTTGAAGGGCTAGCAGACCTTTTGTTGAATGAACAAGCTCTCAGCACTTTGCCTAAAGACATGAGGATCTGGTTGGCAGACCGAGAATGGGGAGAAAAGGCGATCTGTACTTGGCAAGTAGGACACCACTGCATAAGAAAGAGATACCCAGTGCTGCACATGAACCTAAGGGAACCATGGGTAGCTGCCTAAACCACACCAACAGAGTTCATCAGTAACAGGGGAAGCCACTAGTTCAAGTACACAGTCAGGATCAGAGATTAAATATTTCAAATGTAATCAGAGGGGCCATGTAGGATACAAATGTCCATTGAAGCAAGGTGAGAAACAAAAGGTGAGGGATCTAGGAAGTGGGAATGATAAAATGACAGTGATAAGTTGTCTGGAAACAAAAGAGGTGCCTAATTATCACCAAAATTTGTATCAAGTCTTAGTGGATGGAAGACAGACCACTGCTAAGAGAGGCACAGCTTCTGATATAACCATTGTGAGGCCTGCAGTGGTTAAGGAGGAGCAGTACTTGCTTGGGCAGTCCACACTAGTCAGAACTTTGGGTGGGACCCATTCCAAATACTTTTGGTCAGCGTTCATCTTGACTGGAAGGGTGAAAATGGGAGCAAGCAGGGGGGTGTGTTTGAGGATATCCCAGCAGATGTCTTAATAGGGAATTATTTTGATAGTGTAGTTCCTTGTGTGCATGTAATGACATGCAGTGAAGCTTGGAGACAGAGATGGTAGCCTGGGGGAGACCCAGACAGATCCTATGCCTGAAGCTGGGGTTGGTGATGTGGTCACATCAGGGAGTGAGCTGCCTTGTAGCAGGTAGCCTGAAGGTGATCCACAGCTGCTGTGGACATGGTGACTGCAAGTACAGAGGTGAGTGGTGGTATCTAGGCTGACAGTGAGGCACTGCTGACAGAGGTTACTAGGTTTCCTGTGGGTGGGGAGCTAGGCGGAATCATGAAAGGAAAGCTGAGACAGGCTGAAATGAGGCACTCTACCTTATGAGGCTTGAGGGAGGTAGCTAAGGAGGCAGCTGATGCTCAAGAAAAATGTGAGTCTGTATACTGGAAAGGAGAGTGGACCCCTGAGGGAGGGCTAGATGTTGAGGTAACATGGCAGTTGGTAGAGCCCAGAGCCTACTGTCTGGCACCTCTAGCCATAGCTCATGACATCTGTTGATAACAAAGGGGTACTGTACAAAGAATGTACCCATGAGGGAGGTCGAGAAGATGAGGTAATATGGCAGTTAGTAGTGCCCAGTTCCTAACATCTGGCACCTCTAGCCATAGCCCATCATAGGTTCATAGGTTCATAGGTTCATACTAGGCTATCTGCCCGAGGGCATTTACAAGCCTAGCCCATAGTTTTGTGGCTTACGCCACCCCTTTAGTATGGGGAACTATACCCATTATTTTGCTGTGCCTCTGTTGAGCAGTGACACAGCAGGTCAAATGGGCATAAAGAGTACCAGGATACACATTATACAGAATTTTTATTGGTCTAGGATGGCAAAAGATGTAATAGGGTACTGCAGGACCTGTCAGCAAGGCCAAAATGTAGGCAGGATGCAGAAACATGAGTTGCACATGTTAACATAATGAAGTCTATCACTATAGGGAGGCTCTGGTGCTGAGTATTCACAGTGGATGGCAGGAGAAGTCTGAGGGGGATCTGCTGATAGACTTTCTCAGTGAGGCTCAGACTGACACTTCTGTGGGAGAGGTAGCAATAGCTCAGTGGCTATCCCCATTCAGGTTAAAGAAATACAAGCAGTGTTACAGGAATTTTTTGGCATGTTCACCAGGGAATCTGGGCATACTCACCTAGTGTAGCACCATTTGGATATGGGACCCCAAAGGCCTTTCATGCAAGCTCCTTATAGGGTGCCTGAGTGAGTTAAACAGACTTTGAAGGAGGAGATAAAGGAGATGTTGGAACTGGGGGTGATCCTGGAGTCTGGTAGTACATGGGCTTCCCCAGTAGTATTGGTACTGAAGAAGGATGGTAGTGTAGGATTCTGCATAGACTGTAGAAAGTTAAACGGCAGTACAGAGTCAAATGTGTACCCCATGCCTAGAACAGATGAAGTTTTAGAACAGCTGGGTTGGGCTAAGTATCTAACCACTATTGATCTGACTGAGGGAATGGTGGCAGGTGCTCTTGACTCCCATTGCTAGAGAGAAGTGAGTTATTGTAACACCTTTTGGATTATATGAGTTTATAAGGATACCCTTTGGGAGGAGGAATGCTTCAGGAACCTTCCAGAGGTTAGTGGATCATATCTTGGTAGGAGCAGGAGATTATGCTCTTGCTTATTTGGACAATGTTGCCATGTACAGTCATTCCTGGCAAGGACACCTTCAATATGTCAGGGAGGTCTTCGATAGATTAAAAAAGGCAGAGCTGACTATTAAGCCTAGTAAGAGTCAGGTGGGTATGGCAGAGGTCTCCTACTTAGGACATAGAATAGGGAGTGGTAAGATTAGGCCAAAATCTGCCAAAGTACTATTCAGGTGTGGCCTGTCCCTGTTACTAAAAAGCAGGTGAGAGCTTTATTAGGGACAGCAGGGTACTATAAGGAATAAAAGCTCAACTATAGTACAATAGCTGCACCCCTTACTGACCTAACCTGGAAAAACAAGCCAGATAAGGGAGTGTTGACCACAGATTGTGAGCAGGCATTCCAAAAACTTAAAGAAGCTTTAGGAGGACCCTCTATGTTAGCTAGTCCAGATTACAGCAATGCCAATGCAGAGGGATTCTCAAGACAGAGTATTGGTTGATACATTTTCATACAGTCCTATTTTTCTCAAGCAACGATTTTATAGGACACTTGAAAATTTAGCTCGAGTCTTCAAAGGGGGAAAAATATGAAGATATCAGATATTGTTATCTGTGCTGGCATGGCTGGCTGAATTTTTATAAATACTTGTAAATAATTGTAAATTACCTTGTGTTATATATGCCAGCATGACTAGCTATAATTTTGTATATATGTTTTTTTATTATTGCTTTGATTTATGTAAGATGCTTGAATCAGTGTTCTTCTGGCTGACTAAATGTACATTTAAAAAAAAAAAATAATTCTGAATGTAGGTTATGCCAGTTAGTTGATCTAGATGTGATGTCATTGTGTGCCAGAGCTGAAAGGAATAGAATCTCCACAGCAGCTGCTTTGTTTATAGATTCATAGGTTCATAGGTTGATACTAGGCTATCTGTCCTAGGGCATTTATAAGCCTAGCCAGAGTATGTTTGGCTTTCGCCACCCTTTTAGATTAGTTGACTGTGCCTCTGTATAGTAGGTCACAGAAGGTAGCCCTTTTAAAGTTTGCTTACTGTACCTCTGTCAAGCAGCGACACAGAAGAGATCCCAGGGGTAAACTTACGATCTTCCATCCATTCGTCAAGATTTCTCTTGAAGAGGGTCAGTGAGGGGCTCTGCCTGACATGGATTGGGATTTTGTTCCAGAGTGAGGGGAGCATCTGGGATATGAATCTGTCCCTCCAGCATGTCCTATTTATTTCTGTGCTGAGGTTCAGGTCCCTGGAGCATGTAGCTCTAAGGGATTTAGATTTCCTGAGGTGAAGCATGTCCATTAATTCTGGGTTGGACATGGCTTTATACGTCAGACACAGATTGCCTCTGAGTAGGCGGTACGCAACTGAGTAGAGCTGGAGTTTCTTTAGCCGAACTGCATAGGGAGTCTGTTTGAGCCCCTTGATCCTCTTGGTGAGTTACTTTTGGGGTCTTTCCAGTTGCTGAAGGTGTCGGGTAAGGTACATCCCAAACGGGGCATTGTACTCAATTATGGGCCTGATAAGTGATGAGTAGAGGGGCACAATGACCTCTCTTGATCTAGATGTGAACCCTTTCATGATAAGGTGGGCTATATAGAAGGTCTTTCTAACCACTTTGGCAATGTGATTGTCAAAGGAGAGGTTGCTATCTACTTGGGTCCCCAAGTCCCTAATTACTTCTTCTGTACTTAATGGATTACTACCTATGTGGTAATTTGTGGGCACTTTGTTTTTTCCAAAGGGGATGACTATGCATTTTTTGGCATTTAGCTTTAGGCCATGGCTCCGGCACCAGTTATCCATCTCTGTGAGACCCTTTTGGAGGATGCTTATGTCAGTCGGAGAGTCGATTATAGCACCCAGTTTGCAGTCATCTGTGAACTTGGTCAGCCATAGTCCACCCGTGTTAGCCTGTAGCTCGGAGAAATATATACCGAACAAGAGAGGTCCCAGGACTGAGCCTTGTGGGACACCACTTGTAACTGGTTTAGAGTCTGACATGGCACCTGCTATTCTGACCATGTGGGTTCTATCCCTGAGCCAGTTTGCAACCCATCTTGTGACATAGGGGTTGATATTTAAGCTGATGAGCTTATTTATGATGCCCGAGTGGGGTATTGTGTCAAAGGCCTTTGCGAGGTCCAGCTAGGCTGTGTGGACTACCTTCCCTTCATCTATGGCTTTGGTAACTGTTTCAAAGAAGTCGACCAGGTTCAAGAGGCAAGATCTGCCCTTAACAAAGCCAAATTGGGTAGGATCCAGTGTCTGGAGGTTCCCAATGTCTTTGTTTATGATTTCCATGATGATACGTTCCATAGCTTTGCAGACCAGGCTAGTCAGGCTTATAGGGTGATAGTTTCCGGGGTCTGTTGTGGCACCACCTTTGTGGAGTGGGACCACTGTTGCTATATGCCATTCCTTGGGAACCTATCCTGTAGTAAGACTGAGATTGAACAGTGACGTTATATCAGGGTTTAGTTCTTCTTGGAGCTCGTGTAAGACGCAGCCCGGGACACCGTCTGGTCCCATTGATGCTGTGTTTTTAGCTTTGGAGAGGGCAGCTCTCACCTGTGCATCTATGATCTCAGGAAGGCTACACTCTGTTGGGATAGACATTTGCTCTTTTGGGGGGGAAGGGGGGGGAGTTTGCACTGAACCTTTCTGCCAGGATGTTGGCAATGTCTGTGGGTTCAGTGAATTTTTTGTCATTTTGCACTAACTCAGAGCATATCTGGGAGTTGCCTCCCAGGTTTCTACATAACTAAAGAAGGCCTTGTGATTATCTTTAGTCTCTTGCGCAATTTTTCTTTCAAAGCTGGCCTTAGAAGATTTTATGAGGGATCGTAGTTTCTTGCTAGTACTGATCAGTGACGCCTTCCCTTTTTGGGATTTTGCTCTGTCATGTAGTAGCTTTCTCCTTCTGTTGTATAGCTTATTTATGGCCGGGGTCCACCAGACAGGTCTCCTGCCTTTGGAGGAGTGAGTCTTAGTTTTATTTGGGATAGCATGCTCCATGCATTCCCGTAGGTGTCTATAGAATGCTTTTGTAAAGGATTCTGCATTTTGGGCCGTATTGTCCACTGGCCCGGGGGCTTTGAAGGATTCCACCTCAGTTTTGAGAAGTGTGAAGTTTGCTTTTGAGAAGTTCTTCACCGTGGTTTCCTTGGCTAGGGGTGGGGATGGAATATGGATGTCCAGTGAGATTTGTTTATGGTCTGAGCTTTCCAATGAGGGGTATACCTCTGGTGTGGAACATAGAGACCCCATGTTGGTGATGACCAGATCCAGTATGTTTTCCATCTTGTGGGAGTGGTGACCAGTTGTTCCATAGCATTTGAATTTATAAATTCTAGGAACCGTTGGGCGAGGGTGTTTGGGCTTGAGTAGTTTTTCAAATCGATGTTTGGGTAGTTGAAGTCACCCAATATAATAGTGTTTGGAGAGACCTTCATATTCTCCAGTGTTCTCAGGAAAGCCGAGTGAGGTTCCTGTGTTTGGGAGGGTGGTCTGTAGCAGGCTATAACCTGAAAGGCAGTTTTGCCCATTGTTAGTTGCACATGGATGGTCTCTGAAGCTTCGTGCAGTGCCACTAGCCTGGAGGTGTGGGTATCTTTGATAAATATGGATACTCCCCCTCCTTTTGTGGTTCAGTCCAAGTTTTGGGGCCAGAAAGCATGGTATGAAGTATAGCCTGGTAGTGCTGGGGCACTCTCGGGAGCCTTGAATCAGGTTTCTGTTATTGCACAGATATCGATATTTTCCATACTGAGGAGAGTCTCGAGTTCATGCATCTTGAGGTTTAGACTTCTGGCATTGAGCAGCATTACCCTTGGTTTTTTTTTCTTTGCGTTGTCTATGGAGGTGGGTTTGTCTTTTGAGCCTTGCCTAAAAAAGGCACTATGGGGGAGGCAAGAGCCTTAGCCAGTATTCGAAAACCCAGGGGTGACAGGTGCAAGCCGTCCCTAGCGAAGCAACGTGGCTTGTCGAGCATGTCATCCCAGGCTGACAGACACTGGATCCTCTTTGAATGACACCAATACTTTAGCCAATTGTTAAAATTGATCATTTTGTCTTTATACTGTGGCATCATTCTTGGTGAGGGTAAGATGCTACTCAAGGTCATGGTCATAACGGCCTGGGCTACATGATCAAAGAGCTCCTGTACGTCTTTTTTCATGTAGTTGAGGGAGGTACCTCTCAGGTCATTCACACCAGCATGGACAATGATGGAGTCATACTTGTACTTGCTTTGGAGTGACCCGAGTGCTTGTGTTATGTGGTGGATCCTGGCACCCGACAGGCAGCTTACAGTGACCTTCTCCTTGTTCAGCCTGGTGAGTGGGACGTCAGTGTGTATGACAATAGAGTCACCTATTACAAGTGTATTAGGTGTGTTGTTTAGCCTTAAGGGCTGTGACTGTGTGGCACACTGACTTTGTGAGCTATGTGCTACATTTATATGGTTTCAGGGTAGGTGTTGCTTGGATGTCTGCTTTGGAGGTCTCTGCTGCTTAGGCAGATTTTTATTTAGAGCCTCCGAGTATGTTTTGTGTGTTTATGTGTTTGGTTTGCTGATGCGATAGGTCTATGTGAGACTGGATTTGTGGCGTGTGTGGTTACCTTTGCCTCCTGACAGGTTGTGCCAGTACTGGGTTGAGAGAGCTTAGCCTCCAGTCTGGCTATATAGTTGCATCTCTCACATATATTTGAGCTTGTTGGGAGGAGGAGAGGGTGGTCTGTGTACATAAGGCAGTTGTAACATTGCCTCAAGATTCCCAGATTCACCAGCTGGACTGGAGAGTAAACTTGAAATTGACCTTTGGACATGCCTGAATAATACAGGGAACTACTTATTGACTGATCAGAAAGAACCAATAGGGAGCAAGTGCTTTGAAGGAGTACAAGAGGATGTAGTGCTTTAGTTTGTGTTTACCTATGATATTGCTTATATGAGCAAGTGCAGGGCTTTAGAATGAGAATAGAGTGCTTAATTTGAGATTTAGAGCAGTTCTAAGGGAAAAAGTGAAGAGTAGACTTTGTGAAGCCGGGAATAGTTTAAGCTTGTTTAAGCGGCGCTGCCCAACACTGCTCTGTGCGCAAGACCGCGCTAAAAGAGGGTTGCAGGGTTTTAAGAGATAGAGATCAAGGAGTTTAGAATTGACCCAAAATGGCCAATAAAACTACAGCTTCTAGGCAGTAACCACTCCTACAGGGACAGGCAGGCTGTTCAGTGTTAACCACTGCCACTGGTGAACACAGAGACTTCCCTTTAGTCCAAGCAAGCACTGGCCTCCAAGAAACTTACAAACAGTTCAGAACAGCAAATCTGTAACTGAACTTTCTTAAATTTCAGAAAGTGGGAAAAAAGCAAGATTTTTTTTTCTTTTTTGTTTTAGTTTAAAGGTAGCAGAGATACACAAGGAGCACAGTAATCACAACAGTGCAATAAATGACCCCACACTTAAGTGCTAGGCCAAAGTCAGGTAAAATGCAGTTTTAAGAGAAAAAAAAAATATTTTAAATTAAGTGCAACACAGGAAATGCAGTAAACAGGCCCTAGATGTGTTCTAAATACTGTTCCTAATACAGATATAAACTTTAGCAAGCTGGAAAACACCAAAAAGTAGGCGGCAAAGCAGTAATTCTTAACAAAAAAGCAGAAGAAAATACTTAAAATCTCAAAAGTGGCTCCTTTCTCCTCTCAGCATTTTCTCCCCTTGATAGGTGCTTCAGCAACAACTAACAAGCCTGGAAAGATGCCAAAACCACGAGGCAGCAGGGTTTTAAGAGATAGAGATCAAGGAGTTTAAAATTGACCCAAAATGGCCAATAAAACTACAGCTTCTAGGCAGCAACCACTCCTACAGGGACAGGCAGGCTGTTCAGTGTTAACCACTGCCACTGGTGAACACAGAGACTTCCCTTTAGTCCAAGCAAGCACTGGCCTCCAAGAAACTTACAAACAGTTCAGAACAGCAAATCTGTAACTGAACTTTCTTAAATTTCAGAAAGTGGGAAAAAAGCAAGATTTTTTTCTTTTTTGTTTTAGTTTAAAGGTAGCAGAGATACACAAGTAGCAAAATAATGACAACAGTGCAATAAATGACCCCGCACTTGAGTGCTAGGCCAAAGTCAGGTAAAATGCAGTTTTAAGAGAAAAAAAACTATTTTAAATTAAGTTCAACACAGGAAATGCAGTAAACAGGCTCTAGATGTGTTCTAAATACTGTTTCTAATACAGATATAAACTTTAGCAAGCTGGAAAACGCCGAAAAGTAGACGGCAAAGCAGTAATTCTTAACAAAAAAGCAGAAGAAAATACTTAAAATCTCAAAAGTGGCTCCTTTCACCTCTCAGCATTTTCTCCCCTTGGTACTTTTTAAAAGTCAGATATGAGAGAATAGACTTCTCATAACAGCTTTCTGTGACTGTTAAAAAATTCTGCCATAAAAGCAGGTGGTGAGTCAAAGTTCAGTTCAGTAGTTTGTAATGTTTGTAGTAATCTGTAGTTGTTTTCCAGATCAGTAGTTATCACTCAGTTTGCTTTCCAGAGCTGTTCAGCAATAATAGTAGGAGTTATTATTCCAGTCGCTGAGGACCAGACAACAGTCTGAAGAGTGGATATAAATTCTTATATTGCCTGCCAAAAGTAAGAGTATCATTTTGCCTTGCTGACTTAGTTAAATTAGACAGGGACAGTTAATCTTTAGACAGTTAGGGAACTATAGTTAGATGGAGTTTTTCTTCAATCAGTGTGACTCCTATCCTACAGTGTTATTTTCATAATTCTTGCGTGTGAAACTCTGTGGTTTATGGAATCAGTTATTCAGTGTATATATGTTTTAAATCATTTTATTTTTTAAATATTTTGCTACATTTTATTGTGGCTAGTTATTTAGAAGTATTTTTAGTAACTTGAGTGTATTTATGCTTATTATAACACCATGGCCACTACGAAAAGCCTTACTGCTTGAATTACGTAATACCATTTAAATCAATATTTATTTTATCCAATATAATTGAATGCCCCTTTTGAAGGGTATTGTGGTATTTGACTGGTAGCAGCTTTTACCCTGTAATTTGGGAAAGAAGACATAGCAGGTAAATCTATGCCAGTCTTTCCCAAGAGCGTTTGTATGTTTGAATATTAAATATTTAAGACTGAGTGTGTCAAATACCTAACACTTGGATACAGTGTTCTGTAGTGGATAGTATGAAGACTCATTTAGGGACCTGGAGTAAGCATATAGTCCAGTACAAGGTTTGTAGCTTGTTCCTGGTGTACTCTTAGGGGAAATTGTGTGTTTCAATCCATGCTTTCAGTGATGCTCACTTTCCAGAGACAGTGGTAAGGATTGAGGTTCCTTAGCTACTGTCCTGTGTTTAAGTGGGGTTATCACAGATGGTATAGAACACAGGTGAGGGCAGGAAAATGAGGATGGTGGCCAGATGACAAATAATGAAGGTATGATATGGGGAGGGTGCAGATAAGATACATATGTGATGGGATGTCAGGTAGTGAAGGAGATATGGCATAAGGTGTTGGGAGAATGGAAGAAAACAAGGGATACTTTTTATCTGTGTGGAGTGGAAAGCAGGGGCTAAAATGCATGAGGTAGAAAATGGAAGAAATTCCAATAATAGGGGAAGGGATTAAGAAACTGATTGTGAAGGAATGGAAAGAGAGTGGGATCGAAATATGATAGAAGGAACTGATGAAGTAGGTGGAAAAGATAAGGCTTGGTTCAGTGAAGATAAATATATTAAGTGATATGCCAAAGAGGAAGTGGGTGGAAAGAAGGAGAAGCAGAGAAATAAATATTGAAGGGCAAGACAGAATAGAGATCTTCAGTTAGGAAGAAAGGAAAGGGAAGAGAAATATTCCTAATGTGGAAGTATAAAGATAAGAGGGGTATGAGCAGAGGAAGATGTGTATGTTAGGAGAACACACTAGTGGGCAAGGTGAGTTTATCATTACCAAATTATGAAAATTAATGAGTGATGTGCAAAGCACAAAAAATTGCATTAAAGGGGTAAATCTATATGGCAGAGAAAGTATAATCAATAAAAATTAGAGAAAAATATTTTTGGATCCTAAAAGTATGATTGCAGTAAAATATCTGAGTTAGGACCATAGTCACCTCCAGATTTTTCTTTCTCTCTAATTGCAAGGCAAACTATTTAACAGAATTAGCAAACTTTTCAACTGAATTAGCAATATTGAAAAAGTATGCTGTTCAGAGATATAGAGAATCTGCAATGGGAAGGATGCTACAGTTGGGGACTGTACTCTGAATGGTGTTGTGCTTTAGTTTACAATTCCAAAACTCATGGCTATGCCTACACTTCTGAACTGTTATTGGTTCATGTCGGACAACAGTTTAGAGTTTTGTTCTGTGACAGCTTGCACCATAGCTCCTCCTTAACTGTTGAGTCAGAACTTTTGCAAATGGAAGTTAAGTTTCAAAGTGTCTTTCTCTGCTTTCTCTGTAAAATCTCCAATGATCTGTTTGTGGAGTGTCATGCTATAACACTGTAGTGGATTTGCAGCAGTTTTGCCTTTTGTGTTTAAATGGCACATATCTTATGTATTCTAAAGGTATACACACCCTACTCTTTCTGCCTGCTTCAACATATAAACATTACTCTCTTTTTAAGTTTGCTTTTTATTCTCCTGTAAGTAGCTGAATCATTTGTTGGCAGTAGACTGAGTTTCCCCTAGAGATTTTTTACCCATTTTAGACTGTCACTGTACAACAGTTTAGTTTTGCCACAAATAGGCATTTGCATTGCATTCCCTTCTGTGCCAACCGACAGAGGTAATTTTTGAATAAAGAAATTAAATTAAGCCAGAACTTGCTTCTTTGGTGTAATCGTAGCTGCAAGGGAGATAAATCGCATGACCACTCAGTTTAGTATATGATACTATATTCAAACTCGGAATTCTAGAGTTGCAAAAAATATAATAGATACATACATATATAAATTATGCCTATATATTATGCAGCCTGTTTCACTGGGAGGAATTTAAGGTGTTATAAAGGTAACACAGCCTTATTGCAGTTTTTAGAATTCTTCCCAGGTAATCTTTGACTATTCATTTGCTCTGAGGCCACAAAGACAAGTATGAAAAAGGATACCATAAAATAAGATGAATGACCTGCCTAAATCCTATTCAGAAATATGAAGTAGTTTGATGGGACATTAGCTTTTGCAAATTAATAGACAGAGAGGGATTATGCTAGTTTAACTGACTTGTTGAGTACCCTATAAAAGAGATGTACGGGAATTATAATTAGCAAAATACACCAAACTTAGCTGAATAGGACAGTATGAGAACAATTCTGCTACTGTATTAAGAAGAAAATGATCAAGTGGCTATGCATACCCACTGGATGAAGAACCTGGTTAGAGTCTAAGTGATTCTAAGGAGTAGCGTTTCAGAAGTGTCCAGAAAAAAATGACTGAGTGAATGAGTGAAAGGAAGAATATAAGTGAATGAATGAATGAATGAATGAATGAATAAATGAAATAAGGGATTTGTTAATATAGAATTGGGTCAGGGCTAGACCACTAAATAGTCAGTGCAGAGAAATGGTTTAGGGACTATTCCAAGCTACAATATTCTGGGGTAGTCATCAACAAGTTAAGTAGGTTAATGTAAATGTTTGTCCTATGCACTTGTACAGTGAATATGTTGTGCTAATGTGTCATAGGAATTCTTGACAGAAAAGATGTTCAGGAGGTTTGGATCATTTTTTAAGTTGTTGGACTATGTTTTGATGGGTGGTAGCAACTGGCAGCAAAGACAGTGAGATAAATGCTTGGCATATGCAGTGCAGCTTTTGAGAAGAAAGCAATTTTTTCTCCTCATTTTCCTGGTTGTCCAATCTATTGCTCATTTGTTCCACCATGGGTGAGGGTCAAGTACTGAGAGCAGGCTTCCATCCATCTTATGGAGTGGGGACCATCCATCCACAACTCATTTTCCCATTTTTGCACATAGGATCAGGGTATCACTTCAATACTGACAAGCATCTACAACAAAGGTCCACACCACCAGGTGGCTAGCCCTGCTGTGGCTGTTCTTCTATACCACACACTCACATACACACTCACACCTATGGCCAATTTAGAATGTCCAATCCACCTACTACATGTCTTTGGAATGTGGGAGGAAACTGGTGCACCTGGAGGAAACCAAAATGAACACAGGAAGGACATGCAGATGCCGCACATAAGGCACCCCAGCCAAGAATTGAATGAGAGAAGCTCTTGTTGCGAGGTGACAATGCTATCTGCTGGGTAACTGTGGAATGGGAACATTATACTTTTATGGCTCTAGCCTTTTCCTCTGCTTATACCCAGTATGTCTCAAAAGTGTGGTGTAGAGTTGGCACATGTGAAGAACAAGTCTCGCACTTCTGAGAGGGGGGGGGGTCTCCTGAATTACCCTGCTTTCTTTAATACAGCTAGTCTACAACAGATATTCTACATGTAGTTTGCACCTCTTCCACCCCAGAAAGGTGTGAAGGCTACACCTTCCCTGGCCTGCTATGTCAGTGCCCAACCCAGTTGGGTCATCTAGGATATAGGGCTTTATCCTTCTATGGCAGTGGAGATGGCTTGTGAAGAAAGATTTTAGCATTTATTTCTGTCTACTGGTTTACTTTAATTATTTGGGAGTAAGGCACTGGTCTGATAAGCAGTGATGTCAAGAAAGCTCTCTGAAAGATAGATTTGTTGAAACAGCTGTGGTATAAGAACAGAGGTTGTCCTACACGCACACACAAAAAAATCCATCCACTTTTCCCAAGGTGCATAGATCTCAAATGAGGGGTAAGTGGCAAATCCTCCTTCATGAGCATCTGGGGCATGAGTCCTACTCAAGATTATTAGACTACAATTAGAAATTTTAATTTTGTACTAATTACTTGGCAGAAATGGCATTCATTTGTCTGTCTCCTGAGCCTTCATCTTATAACCTTAACTACCTCTGGGATCAGAAATACACAAAAGAAATAGGTCTATGATAACTATATATTTAAATAATCCAAATGTCTTAGAATTGAGGTCAAGATAAGTTGGCAGGGGTGTCCTCTTTTCCCTTTGTTATTTGCATTTTATTTCAAACCATTGGCAAAGTAAATAGGGGATTCAGAAATTCAAGAATATAATTGGTATGGTAATGAAGAAAAGTTGGCTTTATTTGCAGATGATATTATTTGGTACCTGATAAAACCAGAAAAGGACATTTCAGTGTTGTGGAACATTCTAATACAGTTTCATTTTTTTTTCAGTATACAACATTAATGCAGATAAAACAAAGGCAATAGCTGCAAACTATGTACCCACACACAAATTGGTCCAGCAATACTCATATTTATGGGGACATGATAAAATTAACTATTAAGGAGTATAGGTTAAAAAGGATTCTGTTATGTCAGGTAGGGAAGAGACTAAACAAAAGATAATACAAAAACTGAGAAACTGGAAGCTCTGTTTTATGGATATGAATAGCAAGATATAAGTAGAGAAAATGTTTTAGTCTCTTAATTTTGTACACAGGTTAGGCATATTTTTATCAACCAGAAGAGAAATTGTGGATAGAAACTAATAAAGCATTGTAGGATTTTATCTGGGAGGGGACTAGGGCAAGAGTTAAGTGGGATAAGTTGATCCTTCCAATAACTAGATGGTATGGGATTATTTGATTTAAAGGGGTATTTCAGAGCTATACAGTTAAGGCTCTAATACATAGCACAAGCTAAAAGCTATAATTTAAAGTGGAAAGGGGTGATGATGATGAAATGGGGGGAAGCTCAAGCAATGATGAGAGACTGTGATTTTGGATGCAATAAGCAATAATGAGAGACTGTGATTTTGGATGCAGTTCCTTAAGGAGTTAAGGAGAATAACAATAACCGTACAGAATATTGTAGTCATAAAGTAGCAGAAAGTATTCTAAGAACTAAGTCAACATGGAATGGAACAGTGAAAGTTGATCTTCTGACAGAGATGACTGCAATTAGGAATATAGATAATAGGCAAGGGGGCCTGGAATCTACTGGAGGAAACTGGCAAAAGAACCAAGGTACTGGGGCAAATATTTAAAGATGGAAAGATAACAGAATGGGAAGAGACCAAGAATACATTTGGACTGCAGGCTAGAGGTTGCCTTCCCTATCAATGATCGATATCGGAATTTAGGTAAAGAGAAAAGAATAATGGGATCCTAAGTTTTTTTAGCAGAATCTAGAACAGAATTTGCTGTTAAAAAATAGATAATTAGTAGGCCATATAAAATATTGCATGATAATTATAGGAATCAACCAGAGGACATTAAAAGGGATTGGGAACATACATTGAATAAACAATTCACAGACAAGCAAAGAGAAGATGTATGTATGGTTTCCAAATATTCAGCAAAGTCTAGAAGATTTAGGATTTTTGCTTGGAAGTGTTTGCATAGGTATTTTCATACCCCAAGCAGACTCCAAAGAATTTTTCCTCGGGTAGATTGCAAATGTTGGCGGTGTGAAGGGGGTGAAAGAGGTAATTGGGAACATACGTTTGGGAGTGTAATGAGTTGGCAGACTTTGGAAATTTCTTGCAGACTACTCTGTCAGAAATACCGGGTAAGTAAATTGTTGCAACTAAAGAATTTATTATCTTGAGCTATGATACAGAATCAGAACTGCCTAGACATAGAAAGGCCTTCCTGAATTTAATTCTGGTGGCTACTAAAAAAGCAGTTGCTAGAAAATGGAAATCAAAGTCTAAACTAACTGTACTAGAAGTAGTGAATATAGTAACAGAGACTAAAGAACTGGAAGTGGGATAGTTAGAAAAAGGTAGGAGCAAATTACATACAAAACATGGACATTGTGGGAGCAATACACACAGAATAATGTTTTAGAGGAGGAATGAAGTTTAAGGGAAGGCAGGAATTGAATGATCTATGTAATGCTTGATTGACAATGACTGTATAAAAATTCAGTAAAGATGTTTCTTGTTAAAAAAAGATGGTGGAATGTCGCTTTTCTAAGAAAATTGTGATAATTATAAATTAAATTAACAGATATGTCGGGTGAGTGTTATGGCTTTTGTGATAGGTTGGCACAAATCTTGGGATCAGTTAAAGTGACATTTGAGCCAGAATAGTGTGTGTGGGTTCCTGTAAAGAATCAAGTACAAATCATAATTAAACAAATAAATCATCTTGTTACTGGACTGGACAGTCTTAGAAATAATTTGCTTCTATATCATGAAATAAATTGCTCAGTTGTTGAACAATGACATTGCAGAAAGATGGAGAAAAAGTGTAGGATTCTCATAACTAGATGCTTGGAAAAATACAATAAAATATGTCCATACTGTTGTCAGTTTGGAAGTGGATTCAGGTTCTGAGTACAGTATAGTCAGTGATTTATGGACTCTGCAGGATGTTAACACTTGGGGGTATGGCCAACAAATTAAACCAACCAAATAAATATAAATTATTTTTAGCTGTGCATTTCAATAATGAATAGGGCTGGTGACTTAACACTATGGTAGGCTAACATATTTAGTTGGGGCTGGGTTTCTGGGGGGTTTCAGACATTGTGCTGATGGTAGATGGTGAGTGGCTTCAGTGACAAGGACAGTAAATCTTGGCTGTTGAATGTTCTACTCTCCCCCCACCTCCTCACAGTGATATATAGACCTGATATATAGTTGAATAAATAATGACTGAAGGTATTGGGACATTATTTTTATATCTTCGAAGAAATTGTAAATTTTATGGAGGGAGGGAGGGGGTTGTGATCATTATTAATTAAGAGAAGATATGGGCTGAGAGTGGAGTTTGCAATCAGTGGGTTAGTTGCTAAGAATTTCTCTAGATTTGTTAGTAGTAGTAATATTTTGTAGAAATTAATGCAGACACTGATGTGGTGAAGGATTTAGTAATAATCTATGACTGGGTGTGGGTACTACTGGGTTTACCACAGCTGGGGTGATTTGATCAGAAGGGTGAAGTCTGAGTCTGGACAGTGACCTTGGAACTATAGATGAGCAGGGATGTAGCACTTCAGGTTCAGTCAAGACAAATGTTTGGGCTTAAAAATCTAAAAGCCTCCTAAAAAATAAGAGAATGCCAAGCTTGGAGTCAATGTGGTTGAAAAGAACAAGAAGAGTTCATCTCACCACATTGGGTCACCGTGCATAAATAGATAACACAGCCTGACAGTTAAGAAAGTTCTGAGTTTATACTCTGAGACAGATTTCAGTGATAGTGAGGTTATATTCTTATTGGTGAGACCAGATTTCTAGTATTTTGCAAATTCTGGAAAATGATAAGGAAAAATTGCAAGAAACAGTGAAGAGAATATACATAAGAAGGCAACAGTAGTCAGTAGGGATTATAAATAAATGAGGATGGACTGCGGTTGGAGTTAGCATACAGTATAGACAAAGCCTATTCTTAAACCTTCAGCTATCCATCATTTTTCTAGACTGTCTGTGTTAGTGATGGTCACATTAGCAGCCAGCTGAGAGGGGCAGACTATAATTACCCCAGCAATATTCTCCAGTTAATACTGCAGAATCATTAGGCATTTCTAAGATCCCATCCGTTTCCTGGAAACCGAGTGATATAATCTTTCCAAAGTATCTTGGGTCTGCAATGGGGCCATACCTCTCAATCTGTCAGCACAAGAAACCTGGACAATGATAGAAAGACCCAAAACATGGACAGATTTTAAATATTGCTCATATAAAGTGCTGCTAAGATAACAGGTTTTGAATTATGATGCATTTCCTGAAGGAAATGAAGTCTGAAACTCAAATGTTTGTCATATTTAGCATTATATAGTTACTTCAATCTTCAATGATTTGCCAGAAAACCACAATTTTTATGAGGAACAGACCAAAAATATGAGGTAAGAATGTGGATATTCTGAGAAAATCTGTACAGTTGAGAGGTATGTGTGGGGCTCATCCTGCTGGAACACCTCCTGATACAGGCATCCAATGGCATACTTATCAGATGCCTGAACCCAACAAATAACTGTTGTCAAGCTAGAGAAAGGCTAGTCCAACATTTTCCTGGATTGCAAAAAGTGGCACCCTGTAATGCTGATTGGGTACACCAACCCTGTGAAGGAAAATAATTTCCATCACTTGCATGCTTTATCCCAGCCTTTTAGTCACTGGCCAAAGTGGACATAACTGCGGATGGGAACATAAACAATTGCTAGTCAGCTGAAAGATTTATCCTAGGACTCAGCTGTCAGTTCACCATCACTGTCAAGTAGAAGTGTAGCTAGGCTGAGTCAAATGAGGCAGCTAACCTGGGTGCAAGGTGTGAGGGGTGCAGTCAGCAGTTGTCAATAGGACTGTAAGTACCAGCATTCAGAAACAAATGATGATATTGTAATTGCAGTTAGGGTTGAGGCAATAAACATTCAATATCCATACAAGAACAAAAGCTGATCTACTGACAAGCTGCAATGTGAGTTATGGTGATATGGGTGTGGTCGTAAGTATACAAAACAGGTTAGTAATGATAATAACATTCATTTGCTAACCAGGAAGGCCCACTGGCCACACAGTCCCTTTTCAGTGGTGACCTTGGAGCAATATCTAGTTACATGCTCAAGGTCACACAGTAGGCAAATGAAGGCTAGGGGAATCAAACCATGTAACACATAAACTACAGCTCACAGTCTTAACCCTCTGCACCAGCTGCCAAACTGCAAAATATGAATGACACAATTCATATGTAGCATTATATTTGAAGGAGTTGATGTGATGTAATCATTATTCTACTTGTATTTTGCATGTAGAAATGCTTCTAATAAAAATAAAAATTGTAAAGTAAAAAAAAAACAGCTTATCTACTGTTTTATAGCCAGTATGGAATCTACATTCTTCCTATATCAGGTGGACAACTACTGGATGAATTTTCATTACAAGCATGCTGGTGTAAGACCTCTCAGGCAAATAGAAGTATGTGATCCTTGTATAATTTCCACATGGTCTTCTATCCTCCTTTTTGAAAATGGTGTTCACCAGTCTCATTTAACAATCCCTATGTACAGTTCCCACCTTTCATGTAACACTGAAAAGACATATTAACCTTGACACCTCAATAGCATCTAGTGCCTTCAGCATTTTTAGCCAGAACTCATCCAGTCCTGCATCTTTATTGCTATGGAATTGTTTAATCATCACAGTGAATCCACCTATAGAAATGGGTGCAGTCCCACCAATTGCATATGGTTTTATATTATATTTCACCGAAAGCTTCAAAGCAATACATTTTAAACATAGACATGCATACTTACAACACACATGACTAACTCTTTCCAGCAGACAATATATACCCAGACTAACCCCTAACTATATATACTAACTCCAGTATTGCACTACAGTGGGGAAAAGGGCATATACCTTTTACTTGCCTTACAGTACTCTACACAGTGCCAGTACATAACTTCACTGAAATGAGATTCGGTGAAATGCGTTTTCAGTAATTTGAGCTTTCAGCAATTTGGTCAGGGTGAATTGAAATTCAATGAAATGAGCTTTCAATGAAACAAAGTAGACCTATATATATATATATATATATATATATATATATATATATATATATATACACACACTCTGGAAGCTCAAACTTTCAAAACTTTGAACTTTATATGGATGAGACCATAACATCGAAGTTTTGAAAGTTCGAAACTTCAATAAAAAAATAAAAACTATTTTTTTTAAGTTTATGTAGGGGACAAACCCCCCTGCATCCCACGCACCCCTGCTAATTAAATATACCAACGCTGAGATCACACTAGCATGAAGAGAATGGTACATTTTCCATTCTGTGCTGTACAGAGATCTCCATTTAAACTGTTTGACGTTTCAAAACTTCGATCTCATGGGCTTGACCATATGAAGTTTGAAGTCTTGAAACTTTGATCTTCCAAATTAGACCCATATATATATATATATATATATATATATATATATATATATATATATATATATATATATATATATATATATATATATATATAAATATATATATATATATATATATTTCCTTTTTTAACAGTTCTACACATTTAATATTTAGACTATGACAAAGAAATATACTAGGTTACCTGTCATGACAAACACCAACCTGCTTTGTATCACTACTTGAACTACTGAGGTTTTGAACAGAGTCCTGCCGGACTCCATGCTCCTGACTTCCTTCAGTACAAGGGAGAAGCCCTTCCTCAGGTAGGACCTGATTTCATCCCTCATAGACCTGCTATGTGTTCCCAAGAAAACATCATTATAAAGTTTGGTTTCCTTGGCCTTTCAAGTCACCATCACAGCTGTGTGACCTAGTTCCCCGCTGAGATGTAATCACTTTACAGCTCAACACGTCTATTGACTTGAATGAATGGAATAAATGATGACAGGTATGATAATATAACACAATGTCAATCATCTGACTTTGGCACAAGGTACTCTGGTACAAAATACACACAGGACCAATCTTGTGTTGTATTCTAACTTGGTGTTTGTTATGAAAAATAAGGGACAAGGTATAGTGACCATTCACCACTCCATTTCCATTGAGGCAAGACATTCCTCCTAATTACATCCCTCTAGATACCATAAACTTTGAAGCCCCCCACCATAGACCTCAAAGTCAGTAGGTGGTATCCTGTCAAACACAACATGCACATTGTACAAGACATAGTATTCTGAGCTAGTTTTTGCTGCATGTGTACAAACAATGGGTGTTTTTTCTGCCAATCACTATCATTTTGAGGAAACCTGAGTGTAGCCCTGCACATAACTAAGGCTCCTCTTGAGAAGTAGTCATACCTCTCAACCTCTTCCTGCAATAAATCTGGATAAAGCCTAAAATAATGGGGGGGGGGAGCTAAGGCCCAAAAATAGGGACATATTTTAAACATTGCACTTATAAACTTAGAAAGTGGCTAAAATTACATGATTTGTGTTTACATGCATTTTTTTGAGAAGTTTAAATGTATTCAATCATTTAGTGGCTTCAGTCATCAGGGATTTGCCAGAAAACCAAAAGTTTTATGAGGAACAGACCAAACTATTTGGCAAAAATCTGCACATTCTGTGAAAATCTGGACAGCTGAGAGATATGGTAACAGTTCCAGTCAATAAGTTAGATCATAGCAAGTATTTTTGTACCTCTTGCTTTAATTGTGGGGCTTTCTCCAGCACTGAGGAAAACTTTCAAAAATTGCCAGTGTGTAATCTATCATAATCTGTCCTGTCACTACCATTTAGTGGGCATTGCACTCAACCCCCACTCTTTACTTTGATGGTGGATAGCTTGCATAGCAGCTCCATCTTTCTCCTTTGAAAGGGCAGTGTTACAGGGCAACATAGCCCACCAGGCTAACAGGTTCTTGCTACTAAATATCGTCTCCAGGTTTAGCTCCATAGGTGGATCCTTCTATCTCAGTTCTAAGCATGGCTTACTTATTTTTTAAATTAACTGCTTGGAGGATATACATTTTGGATTGTTTTCTTTGTCTGTATCTACTTCTTATACCAGTTTGCCAAGTAAGACCCTACCCGGAGAGCAAAGTTCAAGAAATATGGCTCCAAGGATCATTAAAGGCAGACAAGCTCTTCACAATGACAATGTTACAATTCCAGGAGGAAGCACTAATATGCTTGAAACTGAAAATTTTATTGTGCTGCATTTCTTGACCTTTTAAATTTAGATTATTGACAGCAGTTCATTCATAGATTCATCAGCCTCCTCTACAGCCAATTGGCCCATTCACTCTGCACCATCAAGGCAACAGTTGGATGGGATGCTGGCATCATTCAGATAGGGATCTGGGGGTTCTTGAAGACTTTTTTTGTAAGATGAGGTGCTAGAAGGGTGATGTAAATTTAATAAAGTGAAGTTAGAAGGCCTTGATTGTTTTTTGTGGAATTTATCATGCAGTTCTTATAAAAGTGATCAGCAGTTGTCTGAAGTTTTATTCTTTTTGTTTCCTCAACCGTATCACATGTACCCAATGAGGTGTACCTGAGGGGCATACAATGGACTGACAGTGGAGGGCATTTCCTCACTTCTGTTATTGGTGTTCCCTCTGAACATCCCTGCCCCACCTCCCCCAAGGCACAAGCAATATGTTGAGCTTCCCAATCTCCTCCAGTAAGATAGAAGCACCCAGTGCACACCCTCGAAGGGCTGAGTGGGCCACACCCCTTTACTTCTCCCCTCCTTGTCTGGCTCCTCCAATGCCAGGGCCACTAATTTAATCCTTTTTTTTTCTGGGATGTAATTCTGAATCTGTGCCCTGCACTAATGAGCTAGACTGAAGTATTGCAAACTTCTGCCACTAAAATACTGAATCTGTTCCTTACAGTAATGATGTTCACAAGACCACGTACACATATCAAACACTAGGTCAAAGTGACACTAGTAATTCATAACTTCCAGTCCATGACCAGAATGCCTGGATTATTGGGGCTACTTACAACATACTTCATCATGTGTGCACCAGGTCATCAGTTAGTAAATATATCTATATATATATATATATATATATATATATATATATATATAGATATATATATATAGATATATATATATACATATATATATATATATATATATATATATATATTTATATTTGTTGCATTTGACGATAACAGGATAATTTGTGACACTAACATACCAGTAAATACTATGATATACACATACTGCATGTATCAGTATTGTGCCATACCCTGGACATTAAACAAAACATCACACAACTAACTCATCAGGGATGCAAGACACTAATTGGAGTCATGATTGTTGACTATTGTACAGGCACATAGTTTAGAGGCAGAGGAGGCACAAAACAGGGTCTTTCTTTGAAACATTAATCATTAAAAACTGTTGATTGTCCATCAGAAAATGCACTTCAGATGCTTGCACAATTCCAGGAGTGTTCTGAAGTGCACTCCACAAAAGGCCTTCAGTGAAACACACCCTTGCAATGATACTGGCGCAAACAATGCTACAGCTGCAACCAGATGGGGTGATATGTCCCCACCATGACAACCAGTCCAGATAAAGCAGCAGATATGAGTACAGCAGATGTGAGCAGAACTCATTCAGTATATCTTCCACTGAAGGTGTTGGTACTTATATACAAATATGTGCAAAGAAATACATGCAGCTATCAAGTGAACTAAGAATCAGTCAAGGCATAATTAACATTTCCACAATGCAACATCAGGCTACATGATCTTGCATAAATAGCAACAGTACATGAAAATCACCCGGAAATACCCTGCAACATAGTCAGTCAGCTCAGTAACCAGGCAAGCCTGAGGCCAGTCATATTGTGTTGCCCTTAATGTCAATGCAGAAATCATCCCATATGGGCTGTGCATTGAACTGAGATGAACACTAAATTCACAGTGAAGGTCCAACAGATGAATATCATTATGGACATGTTGGTAGTATAAACATGTAATAGGAAATTTGTCAGCATGGCAGAAAAATGTAATGCAGGTGCAAAATTTGCATGTTGGGGCATACAAAACAGCTATGTCACAGGTAATGCTATGGTGACAGCCTGTTGCCCAAACACACATAGAATATCCATGAGGCTACAGATCCTACAGCACATAAGTTTTATAGTTTCTGCTTCCTCCAAGACTGATTAATATTAGCCATCTCTCTATTCCATGTATTCATCCATGATTCTCATGAAGCACATCCAGATAAGAACCACATTCCTGTCAGTGTGATATGGAGCCACTGCAAACTTACCTACAGGATGATTGCACATTATAGGAAAATGTCACCATCAATCAATATCACTGTCCACAACATCCACTCTAAATGTCTCAATTGCAGTGTTGACATCATATCAATAGGCACATGCACTGCAGAATAAACATTGTACAATACGTCTGTGCCATTAGCCACAGCCTCAGGGGGAGGATGTTGTTAACACTGACAATATCTAGATGACTGAACACTGTGTGTTCCTATGGCATGTGTGCTCTCCAACCACGTCATATGATCCTCAGCTCTGACATTATCAGTGGCACTGCTCTGTTACAGTGTCTTACCCACTGACATGTAGGTCTTCACAAACACCAGTGTTTGACTTAGCAAAACCAGCTGCATTGTTGCAAAATCAGCTCTGTAGTAAGACAATACATCATATGGGTTTCTGTTGCCATCTATTGCTGATGACCCTGTTGTTACACAACTGCATGTTAGTGTTTGGTTGTGTAGATGTTTTAGATGCCTGTGAGACATATGTTGATGCAAAACATAGTAGGAAAATCCACAACAGAAAGCAGTGAACAATCCACTACAATGCATACCTGCCTTGCTTGTGTGTATGCCATGCCTGTTAAAAATTATGGGTAGACTATGTCACTGATCACAGTTTACCTATTGTGGCTGCCCTTGGAACAACATTGCAGTTGTATTAATGATACTTGCAGAAAGCAGTATCATAGTATGTCTTTTGAACAATGGTACCCACAAACCAATGCATCTACTCTGGGGTTGTATGATAGACATGACTTTGCCAGTTATAATTTCTTAAGGGGCTGAGTCTGGCATAATGGTTAAGGTCTTCACCTTATAAAGACAAGATACAGAGTTTGAGTCTGACCTCAGCTTATTGGCTAGGTTTAAAATAGCTCTTCAAGGAAATCAGCCTAATATTCACCTGTGAACCTATAAGTGCACACTCACCTTCATTGTGTCACACTATATGCATTATGCTAGATTAATATATATACTAAAGCTAACATAAGACATACATTGACTTGGTAAAAATTCATACTTAGTTCTACATCTGTTGGTGTATATGCCATGAAATGTGCACCCAACAATACAGTATGCAGGGAACACCACCGTGTGATGTACATGCTGGCAGCATCTGTTTATGATGCATGTGCTGTAGCAATGGTGCATGTCCATTTGATGCCTACTTCAGCAGTCCTCGAATCACTGCTCTAGTCATCCCATGATGTACCATGTAGTACATTTGGCATTCCATTCTCACTAGTGAATAATGTATATAGATACATCTACATCTCTGTTCTAGGAATACCAAGAACTGTATTCTAACACACATGATGGAGAACTGTAGGGTCAATGGAACAATGCAGGTGCAAGCACAGCCCTTTCTTATGCTTGCTATCTTGTTGCGAATTCTGCTTATATACATTCCAACACTGTGCACGTGTTGAAGTAAATATAGTAGGTAAAACACAAGTTACAGTCAGAATATTGAATGCATCAGTGTGGGAAAACATGAAACAAGGAATTTTAAGGGGCATACTCAACTCTGCACCCAAATGGATCCTTTGAAATTATTTATTTGAAGAGGATAAGTCCTGAGTATTTGTGAGGTGCACCAAAGCCCATGATCTCACTGTTAATACTGAGACCTGACACACAAGGGAACAATAACAGAAAACATTTACTAGCTTGACAATGAGAAGACCTGATAGCATTCAGTGCATATAGGAGATGGCTAACCACAAACCAGAACTCCTCTTGGTACGTATGATATCTTCATGGCATTCCATTATTTATGGCTGCCTTATCAATGTGCATTGCTTTCCACTGAGGAAGCTGTCTTGAAGAAAAGGAGATTTTCTGCTCTGCAACCACCAAGGTGAGTAAGCTAAGATATAAAACATAGCATTCAGCATTATACCTCTTAGCTGTCCAGATTTTCACAGAATGGTCAGATTTCTGTTTCTATTTTTAGTCTGTTCCTCAAAAAATGTGTGGTTTTCTGACACATTACTGGGGATTGAAGTCACTAAATAATGGTATACATGTGAATTTCAAAAATTATATCCTTCAGAAAATGCATTATAAAACCAATCCTATTATTCTAACAACTTTCTAAGTTTGAACGAGTAATATTTAAAATATTTCCTTATTTTGGGCCTTTGTCCCCTGATTGTTTTAGACTTTATCCAGATTTCTTGTGCTAAGAGGGTGAGAGGTTTCACTGAAGATGGAGCATTCTTGTGTATATTTCTTACTGGTGTGATATATATTGATTGTGCATATTGTTAGTAATTTGGATTGTTAAGGTCAAACATAACTTCATGCAGCACAGTTCTGCAGTGTAGAATAATCTCCTTTAGTGTAAAGAACACACATAAGTGGAAGACTAAGCAATCAAGGTCTTGTCTCATAAGAAACTTCAATCTTACACATTGTAAATGTTTCTAGCCAGAATATTTTGTGTCTATTAAATGATATCCACTGACAAATTAACACTAAACATCTTTAAAGTATTTTGCTTGATAAGAATCTGCAGACCCCTTATCTGTGCCGCTCCTTATTAGGTACAAGTTCCTGTCTTCCACACTGAAATGTTCTACACTGACAATATTCACAATTGCAATATCCAAACTGGGAGTTAAAGAAAACTTGCTGTTAGGAATCCTTCATCTGTGTGTTTTGGAATATTATCTCCTATAGCTGATTTTTCCCATATTTTTCTAAAGATATCTAGAGGAGAACAGGCTTTTAAAACTGCTCGCCAAGTCTTCAATAGTAGGGTTTTTTTAACTGCATATGCCCTTCTAAAATTTTAGCATATATAGCTGAGTGTGTTCGGGTGGTGGGAGGGAATCTACAATAGTTTGAAAATCGACTGCAGTTCATGCCTTTAGTACTCTTATGATAGGATTAGCATCACCATTCTGGGCTAAAAGAATGATTCTGTGTATCAGACAGTGTGTTGATGGTGGTGGGGTCATCATTAGACAATGAATCAGAATTTAATGTATCCTTGAAGCTTTGCTTAGGAGGTGGTTTCCATCTGTATTCTTCTCCTTCGATGATTATTGGAAACTGTGTAATTCGTTTTTTGAACTGTTTTACAGTACTAGTCTTATAAGGACAGCTTTTATTATCAAATCATTTTTAACTTGTCTATGTTTTGTCCAAGATGCATGCTTGTGTTTTGGATATAACTATCTACCCTTACCTGCTATTCTTATTAGCATTTGATGAGAATATGAAACAGAAGGATGCTGTCAATGCTGCTGGTATCTAGTGCTGTAAACTGATCCTATACTGGAAGTAGGCTTTCTTCAAATCATTCCCCTACTTGCTCTCCCAGAGAAGCAGGGTTGTGGGCTTCATAGGAAGCAGAATGGTCACAAGGGGGAGTTGAAGGAATCACGGACCAGTCATCATCAGGAGAATCTTGATGAGTTATTTTTCATTTTTCTAGTTATTTTTATGGGTAAATCCCCCAGGTACCACATGGTTTGTCTTCTGCACATTCCTGTAATGTATTTACTGCTCTATTAGCTGTCTGTAGCTGTGTTTTTACTCTAGCTGAATCATATTTTGATCTTCTAATTACAGATTAATTTTCCTTATTTTTAAATTTTTCTTGACAGTCATTTAAAGCTGACCAACAAAACTCAGGTACTTTTTTTTCTGTTTAAGCTTCTTTTAATATTTTCTAAAATAGATTTATCAGAAGTTCCATCCTCAGGTAACTGCAGTGCAATATCATTTTAGTGAGATCACACCAAATAACTACAGCTGCTTTGTCCCTACTTATTAAATATATAACTATCTGGAGTCCCAAATAACCTTACATTTGCACTCTGTAATTTCAATACAATGGTAATATTACCCACTCATATTCATCAAAAACCCACTCTCATACAATATATAATAATATGCCACTATGATTAAAACCCAGCCTCATTTATGTATATATAATTAGACCCACTCTCATACAGAGATATATCTTTTTGTGAATAAAACCCACTTTCATATGAAATATATGTATTGTAACCTGTTGTCACACAATTTTAACCTGCTGTCATACAATTTAACCCAGTCTTATACCAATTCAATAATCTATTGCAAAGATCATGTAACAGAAAGCTTGCCTGTAGAGACTTCAAACTGCTGAAAGTGAAAAAATATAGTTGTGTGCTGCCACACCAGAAATGCACCAGACAGAAAAACCTGTCAAGGTGATTTCTGCTCCAGTAACTCACAAACGCCTTGAAAATTTTCAGTCATGGAATGCAGACAAACTGTTAAGGTCAAAAATAACTTAATGTATCACAGTTCAGCAAAGTAGAATAGTCTCCTTTACTGTAAAGTGCACATGTAATTGGGAGACCAAGCAATCAATGTCTTGTCTCCCTGAACACAAGAAATGTCATTCTTTTATTTTGTATCTATTAAACTATAGCCACCGACCAATTAAAACTAAACATTCTTGCATTATTTTGCTTACTAAAAATCTGCAGAACCCCTTATTGATGCCTTTCCATATTAGGTACAAGTTCTGATCTTTTACACTGGAACATTCTATGATGGCAATATTCATGTAGGCAATATCCACACTGGTAGTAAAAGAAAACTAAAGACAGGCCCAGCCTGTCAAGATCCATCTTGAAGCAAGATGGATTCTAAAAAGAGAACTTATTATGTATACACTAAACATATTTCCCATCTTGCATGTCCCCCTTCACAGGATATTGTTTTGGTAACATAGAAAGAGGTGGAAGCATCCCTCAGATGGTAGTTCCCACCAGCATACTGCTGGTTATTTGTATTTTACAAGGTTATTATAGAGGTGAGCACCATTACAGACTATGGTAAGAGTAATACTATCCATTAGTCTGCAACCAGCAGGTGACAATGAGCACCATGATTGCTCATCAGGCGTATAACTTAGGTTCATAGGTATATAGGTGTTTCTATTCAGAGCAGCAGCCACCCTTTCAGACATAACATTCTGTTTGCTGTATGTCTGGAGCATTAGATGGCATCATGCTACACTGTGCATGCAGGTGTGCACATTACTGTACAGTTGTTGTATGCCATGCAGTAATATCACCATACTGTCCTTTATTAAACGACAGTCTCAGCTACTACTCATTGCAGATGCTTTGATGTGTATGCTATGTAGTTACCTGTCAGTTTTGCTTGAGTTCTGATATTAGCATTCCATAATGAATGGGGTGGACTACTTCTTACATGTTGGAAGAACATCCTATCTTTCCTCTCCTCTCTCATCCTTTTAAACTTCACTTTATTCTTTCTATCTTTCTTTTTTCTCTTCCATGCTCTTGTTTTTTTCTTCACACCTATCTCCTTCACTACATAGTGTTTCATATAATTACCTCCTCCTCTCACTTTCCTGGTTAACAAATGTAAAAGAAGAAAATGAATAAATAAATAATTATGCCATGTGTGTGATGCCCCACAAGGCACAACTCCATTTGTGTGTTGCTTCAGATTTCATCATGCATCATTAGTCTGTGGCTCATAATATTTCTACCAAAGGTGATTTATATGTAGTCTTGCCACCCCCTGCATCTCCCTGACTTTCACAGCCACACTGCTGTTTGGTTGGGTATATTTGCATTTCTGGGTGGCATCTGAGCACCATGCCAGTAATTTTGGCACTATACTGTCCAAATGTAGAATGATTTGTGACAGCATTATTCCAGTATCACCTGATTTTTGTTGAATGTCTGCCTGTACCCCATTCCTGTTGTTTTACTTAGCTGCTCTGCATTTTGTTTCAGCTGTCTCTGTTGTCCTGATTTTATTGTAAATCTTTACTTGTGTCTTTCATACCAGCAGGA